>NW_009727679.1:0-16347 GCF_000703405.1 Apaloderma vittatum
CTTCCGGGCCAGCTGGGCACACTGCTGGCTCTTGTTCAACTGATCGTCAACCAGTACTCTCAGGTCCCTTTCTGCTGAGCTGCTTTCCAGCCACTCCTCCCCCAGTCGGGGGATTTCACTCCATTATTCCCGGTGAACTGCTTTTGCTCTGGTCATATTCTTTGAATGTCACATGTGTGTGGCTCTCTTCCAGTCATTCCATAGCATCTCTGTGGCGAGCTGAAAGGCACGGCCTCAGCTCTTGAGAGAAGCTAAGACCAAGTTTATTAACAAGAAGTAGTATTTATGGGCTACAAACAGGAGACCAGACTATGCAGTCAGGATTGTTATTAGCTCATATACTCCTTCAGTCACTATCTTATCACACATGGAGAACAGACTTTCTCAGTTCTGTTTTGATCATACTCTCCCATTTACTCCTATGCATTTCTTGTGTACAAGAAGCATCTTATCTGTCCGTTCTCATGAGCAAACTCCCAATATGAGCTATACTTGACTGGTCACGGTCTCTTGATTATTAGCAAGCAAGAGTTATGTACTTGTTTAGAAAAGAGCTCAGGGACGAGTCTTAATTTTTGCAATGCAGTGCTGCTGGAACAGCTATCTGTAAAATGTAGCGTATCCGTACATCTCTATTGGTTTGAGGTCTGGGCTCTGACTTGGCCACTCCAGAAGATGAATTTTGTTTTTCTGAAGCCATTCTGTTGTGGACTTGCTCCGATGTTGTGGGTCATTGTCCTGTTGCATCATCCAACATCTACAGAGTTTCAGCTCACTTACAGACATCCTCACACTATCCTGAAGAATGAAGAATCTTTTAATAAACTTGGGAATTCCACTTTTCCTCAATGACTGCAAGCTGGCCAGGCCCTGATGCAACAAAGCAGGCTCAAATCATGATGTTTCCTCCGCCATACTTTATGGTTGGGATGATGTTTTCACGATAACGTGCAGTGCCCTTTTTATGCCATATGTAGTGCTGTGTGTTCTTTCCAAATAGTTCAGTCTTTGTTTCGTCAGTCCACAGAACATTTTGCCAATACCACTGTGGAGTGCCAATGTGCTTTTTGTTAAACTTCAGGTATGCAGCAATGTTCTTTGTAGTAAGCAGCGGCTTCCTTCGTGGTGTCCTGCCCTAGACAACCTGCGTTGTCCATGTTTTACGTACTGTAGACTCATGAACACAGATGTTAACCAGTTCCAGTGATGCCTTCGACTCTTTGGCTGTCACTCAGACTTGTTTCTTCATCTCATTGATGAGTCCTTGTTGTGCTCTTGGAGTCATTTTGACTGGTTGCCCTCTTCTTGGTAGAGTAGCCACAGTCCCAAAGTGTCTCCATTTGTAGATCATTTGCCTGACTGTAGAATGGTGAGTTTGTAAGGTCTTTGAAATCACTTTGTAACCCTTTCCACCTTTAAGTAAACCAACAATTCTTGATCGTAGATCCTCTGAAAGCTCTTTCTGGTGACACATGACTCACATAAGCATACATCTTGTGCAGACTAAACTCAAAAATTTTGAGTGTTTTTTATCAGTCACTGTAGCTCTAGTCCACACCTCTAAACTAATTTTCTTAACAAGACTCCAGGTTAACCTGACTCTGATTGGCTTTTTTGAGGTCAACTCACGGGTTCATTTACTTTTTCCACTAGCATTTTCAATGTTGAATGAGTGTGTCCAATAAAGACATGGAGGATCAGAATGAGTTTTGTGTTATTATTTTAAGCACTTTCTATTTGTCAATACTCTTGACTTCAATGACGGTTAGATCACATTTTATGACAAATTGGTGCAGAACACCATGAAATTCGAAAAGATTCGTATACTTTTTTTTGCAACTCTATATGGCCATAGGGAAGGTTTGAAATAACCCTGAATATTTGAAGAAATGTTTTCCTTTCTTGATCCTCAGGTTTATCTTCACTTCCTTAAAGGAATCTGAGGACACACAGGGAATTTCAATGAATGAGCGTGCAAAAATTTTTTTAGACTTTCCTGATTGTTTATTCTTTACCTCCAGCCAAGATAGGTTGTCTTGTTAAAACTGGGAGCATCAGAAACATTTTTGAGAAATAGGGATTTCTCAGCTTGCTCTGATCTGGGATGAATCCTACATAGCCATTTTTTCTCTTAAACTTTTGAGTTGCAATATTTTGTTAACTCGTTAAGTCAAAGCGTAAATGTGCTTGTGGGATTAATTGACACACTTGCGTGCCGTTAGTTTAGATCATGAGTAGTTTTAAGTTATTTCTATAATTCAATGGAAACTATTTATGAATGTAGGCAAAACCTTGCACTGTCAGTTTTGGTGGCATTGGTATATGTCATGTTATTCCTTTCCGTCTTTATTCTGACTCTGAGAAACATTTCCTTCAATACAGTTATTTATATTCTTCCTAACACTAGATCACATTTAGATTTACTGACCTTCTTTAAAATTAACATCTGGATGGAAGATGAACTAATTTCTCTTGATTAGATGGGAACAGCTGAATGTGTATTAGTTTTGTTAGCTTCGCAGCTGGCTTTGGGTTGCAACCATTTAGCATAATGTGTAGTGGTAGACAAAATGTCGTTGATGTCTTAATTTTCTATCCCATCACTGGTTTCATAAGATATCTTCCTTTATTTTCTACCTCATTTATACATGCAACTAACAATCTACCACATGCTTTTATAGATTTAGTATCTGCTGGCAATATAAGTGGGGAAAATTTTAGCAGACATGAATATTTAATTAAAAGTACGACTCAACTATTGTAATTATCATTGAGGATTCACTGAGTTAAAATATAGCCCTGGGAAACGGCATTAGTCTTTTGCCAAATTACATGGAAAGGAAATTCTGGAGGACCTCATCTGTGTCACTTTGCTTATTGGTAAGAGATAAATGAGCAAGTGTGAATATTAACGCCTCTAATTGTTAAAATTAAAGTCATAGGTTTAAAATTCTTCTTCCTTCTCTCCAGTTCATTGATGTATCCAGTGGGAAATAATAATTCTAAGAGTTTACATCTTAAATCTGTAAACTTTTCTAAGTGGTACATTAAATATTATGTGTCCTGATTACCACTTTCATTGAAATCTAATGTTCAAGAATCATTACTGTTTGTATCCCATAAAACACAAGGGTAATTTTGGTGTATGTGTGTATTACTGGCACTATAGTGAGTACAGCTGGATTCAGATAGATAGGTTCCTAGCATCAGAGAAATGGTGAAATTTTGAGTGCCTCACTTACTGAGTTTTCTTTAAGATTTGGGTTTTTTTACAGATTGCTGGTTTTTATTCTCTCTTTTATTTTTTTTCTTTTCTTCATCATTTAACTATAGCAGCCTCTATTTTGTTTGGGTTTTTTGTTTTTTGTTTTTACCCAGTTCAAGATTTGTGATATATTTGGAGGAGCTCTGAGGTACACTTTTTCACTGGAAGGGGTTCTCCAATGAATATCTCATTTAATAATCAGTCGTCCTGCTGTTACAGAAATAATGCAATTTTATAGATGAATGTATGGTAAGTGGAAAAAGAGAGAATTTCTTTCTTGTACAATTCTGGTTTTGTCCAAGATAAATAAGTAATTTATATACACACACACATAAATTCACACACAGCAACAGCATCCAGTAATAACAAAATAGGGAAGGAATAGCTCATAAAGACATTCACAAATGCAAGACATATATAAAGTGTAGATAAAAAGATATATGCTTTTTTTTTATCCCAAGAGAATTAACAAATTTTAGAGACATAAGGGAGAAAGAAGTAGCAAAAATCTGGCAGAGATAGTCTATCAGTCTGATGCTGTTTTAAACCAGTGCATCAAACTATTTATACCTTCCTCACAGTTTTAGCTCTTAGCTCCATCTCTATAACCTTCAGGCTATATTCAGGGCAGTTCTTCCAACTGCAGATTTTTCTGCATCTTACCCACTTACCTTTTCTAGCACAAACAGACTTCAAATTTTGAGAAAATTTACAAATTCGTATTTGTATCCTATATATTCTTCAAACAAGGTGAATTTTTTTTCCACAAGTGCTATATACCATAGAAGAATCTATTCTGTTTATGCATTAGTGGGTGTTTTCTGCAAAACTTATTTCTGACAATGAAGGGTATTTTTGTAGTATGTTTTCCACATGTTTCAGTCAAGTATTTACCAATAGTTGTTGTATTTTCTAGATAACACATGCTGCAATCTTTTTTCCACTTCTTGCATGCACTAGAAAGTAATAAGCTAACAGTCAGCATCAGCTATTCCATTTAATAGTTCTTTAACCATCAGTATTTGTTAATTCTAGATTAATTAGTCTTCAAATTTCCACTTAACCATTGTACCCAGAAGAATGAACTCAAATGTTTTACTGTCCTCCTGATCTCCAGTTTTCCCATCTCTAGGGAGCTTTGAAGAAAGGTTGCATCTTTGTGGCATTTACAGTATGTAAAAGGAAGGTAGGTCAAGCTTCTCAAAATTCTTATTTTAGGCTCTGTGCAGACTCGGATATGCACCAGGTTGTGTTTGCTTCATAACTGTGCTAGAAATACAACATCCAAATAAACCTACAAAGAATTGTTCTATTCTGCTAGTGTCCAAAGCTGAAGGCTTTGTGCAGTTGATGTTTTCCCATAATTTCCTTTTGAAAAATTTCACTAGCACCCAAACTTGAGTGGTTTCTCTCCTTCCATAAAATTTTGGTCACATCTCATTTTCACAGGAATATTTTGGTTCTTTTTTGTTATTAAGAAGTCAGTGAAGAAGACCACAGGTCACACAACGTTTTCAGTTAACTAATTAACTAGTATTTCTTCACAATCACTTTTATCCAGACATTTGTAGGAAAACCTAGGTATGAATAACCAATATGAGAGGGAAAAAAGTGTCTGCTACTCTACAGACATTTGAAGAAGCCAATATAAGTATTAGTTAAATAGCCTACGTAAAAATAATAAGTTGTGAGAGAGTTTCTATGCTCTTTCATGAGTCAAAAGTGCCCAGCACCACAAATTACAGCAATTATAAAAATGGGGCACAGGTTAAAATGGACTGGCAAAGGTTAAAATAGACTTTCAGCTAGAGGAAAAAGTGACTTACCAGTATTTATTTGGAATTCTTAAGCATGATAAGACTGAGTATCCATTCAAACACACATATCTATAAAACATGCCGAAAAGCCATAAAGAATGAAAGTCATTGAGTAGGAAAAACACACTAAATAAAAATTAAATTCAACATCCATTAATTATTTGTTCTTTATTTTCTCCAGCCACCCTATATATTAAAGTATTTTACTGTTTAAGAGCATACAAATTTCAGAAAACTCCAAATCTGTTTCATATGTTTATAGTAGAAACAGAGAGAAATCAAAGCGTCTTGAGAAACAGTCATCTGAGACATTACGTTAAACTTCCTAAAATTAAGGACATTGATCTGGATATCTCATTCCTAATGTGCTGGCTGAGAAGGCTGTAGGATTTTTATTAGTAGAAAACCTTAGAATAACTCCTGACAAGCTGCCCTGGTCTTAAAATAGAGGAGCAGACCAAAGGATACTCCGAGGTTCTCCAGGCCTGTCTTTCCTATGACGAAGATTGTATTTCAAAGACAGATCTCCCTAAAATGTGCATTAGTCACTGCTAAAATGAAACACAACTCATTTCATGTTTCAATTTCAGATAAAGTGCTTAGACATAGAGAATAAAAAAAAATAAGAGAAAGTTCAGAATTCAGGCAGATAGGTAAAGAGATAATAAACCAAAGGAAGACAAACTAATCCTATTTGCATCTGGGAAAACTATCCTAATTAGCAACTGTAAATCATATATGGAATATGCATATAAAATCATTTGTAAAGGTAAGTTAAGTAATCTTAACTCTTCTTAAAAAAGGCAGAATTATCTCTTCTTTGAAAGCAACCTAAGCCAAATAAAATACCTAAAATTATATTCTTTTATTTTTGAAATCTAGTATCAAGTCTAGTAGTAAAGCCTTATAATTCCTAAATTTTATTTGTAGATTTTGCTGTATTTTTAGACCTGGGGTTTGTTTTCATTTGGGATTTTCCCCAACATAAACACCTCTACATTTTCAAATATAACCTTGTAGCTGAAGATGGGGACCTTTATGTTATTAGCAATTACTTTGTTCTTTGTTTCAAAATGTATGGATGTATTGTCCAGGTTAAAAATTGTGTGGCTTTGGAAGCTGAAAAAGAGCTAATTACTTCCAAGGTTTGAAAAAAAATTTATCTTCATTTTCTAACATCATCAGAGAATGATAGAATAAGCAACATGAAAAAAAGAAGCTATTGGATCCTTTGTCCATCTTATACCTGGATTGCAGATTGAACATGTAATAGGTATCTTACCAGACTGTGTTTGAATAAGCCAGTTCTAGGTTTTCTTTTGCCATCCTCAGGAAGGCAGTTGAAAGGCTGATGGTACTCAGTGTGAAGAATTTACTTCAATTCCTTACACATTCTCTATTTTCAGAAAATAAATTTTTAGTCAAGTCTTTCTATATTTCACAGAATCACAGAATCACGGAATGTTCGGGGTTGGAAGGGACCTCTGAAGATCATCTAGTCCAACCTATTTCCTTTGATATAATATTTTGCTAAAGATTTTATCTCCTTGGCTACTTTTTTTATAAACAACAGGTATGTATAGATTGTTATCATCTGTTATTGCACTGAACTACTGTGGTCACAATTAAAATTCTATGGTACTGAAAATGTGACTAAATAACTGAAAATAAACATCAATATTTTGATGGTAACTGCTGTCTAAACTTTCAGGCTTTTCTGGTCACTCCATTTTTCTCTATAATGGTTTTGGTTGCTCTTCTCTGAACTCACTCCAATATGTCCATTTTTCTGATAAATCACTTCAAGAATGTAGCACAATATTCTAGCTGCAGCTGCACTACATCCATATCATTGGTTATTAATTTGATGAGCATTGATATTGACTGATGTTGTAGAATGATCTGATACTATGAAATATATTCCCTTTTATCTGGGTCGATATTAAAAGTCAGTTTTCTGGCCTCCAGTGCATATTTTGTAAGGTGTGATCTGGAAGAAGATAAAAATATGGGTTTGCTTAAAAGAAAAATAATCTAATCTTTGCAAGTATGCAGAGATTTTAGCAGTTAGATTTATTCTGTGTCAGGATGAGCAGGGTAATAAAAGCCAGAGACTCCTGAATTGGAGACCTCTACATTGAATAATGGCCAGTAACATGAGATCTGAACTCCTACTACGTTTGAGTCAAATTCAAGCCAGGTTCCTCACATCTCCCAAAATACTTCTACTTATCAAACTGTGTGCAAGATATGATCTCTATTATTCTGATCTTGCCTAAGTATCTTAGTCACACAAATTGTGGCTAGTTTTCTTTGATCTTCTCTGTGAGAATGAATCCTGAATTGATATAGTCAAAAGACTGCAGCTATTTCAAAATGCTGTCAACTAAATATCTCAGTCGACTCTTATTAAAACATATCAAGTTAATCTTTACCTTCCATGATGAAAATTCCAATGGTTTATCTGCAGCTGATTTTTTGCTTTTAACTTTATGGATCAAATTTACAGAAGATTAAGTGTGAAACGTGATGGAGCCAACTCATACCTATACATTAGAAGACATAAAAATCACAAAGAGCACTAACTCCTCTTCTCCTCTCTAAAGTGAAGAGAGAGTACTAGCTGTGCTCAGTCCAGAGGATCATCTGGGACACTTTTCTCACATGCACTAGGTATCAATCCTGTAGTCTCCATCCTACCCTCACCCCTGTGTCTGTAGGTCCCAGTCCATTGGTTGTTAATTTAACAGAATATCACTGCTTTACATAACATCTCTACAAAACATGGTGTAGATATTGGCTTCAGTTTGTATCACTTAAAGTAATGGCATAAAACCCCAGGCAGATATGTTCAAAGGCATTTGGGGATGATTTGTACCTGGTCAGTCACTAATTTACAGTGTAAATAGAGTCTAAAATAAGGTTGATACAACGCATCTTTTCCTTAAAGTACAACAAACAAAAAACTCACAAGGAACTGAAAGACAGAGAACTGATGTTGAAGTATTCTAGTGATTTTCATGAAGGACTGTTGCTTTCTGAGAATCACTGTTTATCCTTCATAGGTACCAGGTCTCATATGGCTTGTTCTCTTTATAAAAGATACAGACTTTTTGATAATAACATCAAGGCCTGATTTTGTCATACTGGTGTAAGTATCTTGTTGAAATACTTTAGAAGTGTAATTAGTCACTCTATACTTTTTTTCCTAGTATCTATGGAGAGATATGAGACATTAAAACCGATTTCATACACTGGTGGTGTATGGGTATTTGTGATTTTCTGACTAATTGGATATTGGTTATTGTCCATGCAAGAAGTAGGTGACAGTACATTGTCACTTAGTACAGAGTATCGTAATTGAGGAAAGTCTTTGAAAGAAATCGATGGGGGTCTTTGATCTTGAAGTTTACAGATAGCATAATGACTTTATTAAAGAATCAAGTTTTAAGAATCCCAGAACAGCTACACATACTGAAAAGATATTTTTGGATTAATCTCTCTATGCTTTCATTTACCATCTAATAAATAAAAATATTTAAAGAAAGAAAGTACTGAAGAACACCTGTCTAACTGAGTAGTATTAGGAAAAGCTAAGAATAAACAAGTGAAAGCATCTTAAAAGATTCACTGGTCAGTGAATTTAAAATGTAACTTCTTAACCAGAAAAAAATCTTTATTTTACATATAAAACTGCATATATGCATGTGTTGTATTTTCTCAGGAGATGCTTCATGTAGCTCATAACTTGCGACATGTTCTAATCATTTACTTGATTTAAATAATGTGTTTAGCCTAAGAATAACTATTCTGATCAGCAAAAGGAATTTAAAATAACATAAAAATTTCTTTTGTTCTTAGATAAACTTGAATTATTTGGTGAAGGGAGAAGATATTTATACATGAAATACTGTAGAAACTCTCCCTGGTCTACATGACAGTAAGCATAAGCAAGGTTTTAAATTTGATTTAGTAATCAACTGAGAAATTTGAACTCTTTCTTTCTCTCTTAGTTTTTTTACCAGCCCTCAAGAAACAAAAAAAAAATAAATTTAGTCATTCCTTTTTTTAAAGAGAAAAATATGTCAATGAAAGAAAACAGGAAACGATTTGGACATCTTTGCTCACAGCAAGAGCTATGAGCGTAGCTGAATAGATGGATCCTTGAAATCTGCCTTAAACTTACTGTTACAGCCTATGATAGGCAAAACCACTTTTGCTTCTTATAGATTTGAATGTGAATAATAAGTCTTCGAGTCAGATACTTTAATAGTTTTTATGTTGCTTAAATATAAAAATCTTTTACTACCCTGATTAAGGCAGATGAAAATTAAGGACTGCACAACGGACTGAATTAGGTTTGTATAGGAATCTCTATCCCAGCCATTTCTGGATGTGCAGTGTAAGATTTTGGCATTTTCTACCTTCTATATGGTTGTTTTACAATCTTAACAATGTTCCTTTGATGATTATCTTCAATCTGCTCAAAATTAATTTAGAGCATATCTCAGAGATGTTGGCAGATGGAGAGACCTTACCATCAGCCTCTAGGATAAAATTAATGTTATCAAAGTGAATATGACTTCTAGAACTCTGCTTGTCCTAAGAAGTCTCCTGGCTATCATTCATCTATATGACTTGCAGGCAGATGAAAGAAAAAAAATTACTGCAATTTGCATCCTTCGTCCAATCTTTTGTGTGCTCATTTTATGGATCTTTCAGATGTCCCTTCATTTTCTTCTGTGGAAAAACAAACTTCATAATTCAGCACTGTTGAGCTTTCACAGCAAGAATAAGGTTTTGATCCTCATTCACAGAATGGTTGATGTTGGCCTACTGCAGCCTCCTGTAACACTAGTTGCTAGACTATATACACCACTTTGGCGTAAACTTGTTATAATGACTTCTTGAAAGTTAATTCTAATTATTGGGTTGAGTGTGCTGGAAAATCAACAAAAATATTATATGAGAGTGTAAGGATAAGAAAATGAATTGTATTATTCAGTTAATTTCAGAGGCTTCACTTCAGACACTGTAGCATGAAGTCCTATCAATACATATAGGCTATGTAGATGATGGATATAGCTATCATCTAAATCATTGAATCTGAAGAACAAACATGTTCTTATGGACCTGGGGGATTTTATGTTGGCTTGTTTTGGGGTTTTTTGGTTGTTTTGGGGTTTTCTCATTGTTCATTTTTTCGTTCAGGGCAAGTGATATTTATTTTAATGTGAAAAGAGTGTATGAGGTTTAGGCAGTCAGCTACACACAGCTTGTAAGAAATGCTGACCCAAAAGACATTTCTCATTTTCTATGATTAGCGTCAGTCCTCAGACTAAGGTTTGTGTACTTCATTGAACCCTAGCTGAGGAGTAATGTCTTGAAAGACATTGAAAACTTTATTATTGATTATGATTAATACTGGCCCAAGCACTTGTCCCACACATGCTCTGGCAAAAGAAGCACGTTGGAGTTGGGGATTAGCAAAATGTTTTAGGACTGTTCCAGACTTCAACTATCTTGGCTAAAAGATAAATCTGATAGTGGCAAGTAGATTAATATGATAATGCTTCCTAGAACTATATTATGGGGTATATCTCAGCATCTTGGAAGGTCTCTAAGCTGTGGAAAGCCAGATTCTCTAAAGCAGTTCTTGTAGCCAAACAATATATATTGCTTCAGATGGAAAATACATTCTCTCCAGGGACAGAAACTTGGCACATTAACTTGGGGGAACTAGAAGCTAAGAAATGAGTGCAGTTTCAAAGAATAGGGACCTTGAGACAAATCTGAAAATCTTTCATCCAACTTTTTACAACCTTTGATTAATCCGTAGAAATTTAATACTGAGAGGTTTCTTTCCACTGTCGCAATCTCTACAGTGTTTCTCTAACTCCCGTAGACATCCTGTCTCCTTGCCCAACAAATCCTCCAGCCCCCTACTTCTTATAGCTAGTCCCTTATGTCCTTTCCAGTTCATTGGCCTGCTCTGCTGCTGCAGCAGCCTTTAATCACACTCTTACTAACATATAAGTGCTTCCTCAACCCAGCTTTTTATTGCAAATATTTTGTAGAGTCACTATATTGCTTATGTGCTGCTTGGTTCTATTGAGTGCTGGATCTGAGAAGGCTCTCTGCAGATAAAATCATCTTGAGATTTTACTGATGGATGCTAAACAAATTCTGCTGAGTTTTAAAAGCCTGTAATTCAACACAATTTCTGCTTCCTTTACTGTGGAGAACAAGAAATGTCTGCTCTCAGAGCTGTTCCATGCGTTAAATGATACCTCAAACAGTTTGTGCTTCACTTGAAATTTGTGTGTTTTAACTGTTATGGTAAATTTGTATTGTTCCTACACTTATGAAAGCATGTGAGAACTGTTCAGGAGACAATCTGGAATATACAGAGCATCCTGATTCTGCAAGTAACTTCATCAACAGCTTCTCCGTGAAGTTCCATGCATTAAATGATACCTCAAACAGTTCTGTGTGCTTCACTTGAAATTTGTGTGTTTTAACTGTTATGGTAAATTTGTATTGTTCCTACACTTATGAAAGCATGTGAGAACTGTTCAGGAGACAATCTGGAATATACAGAGCATCCTGATTCTGCAAGTAACTTCATCAACAGCTTCTCCGTGAAAAAGTTTTGTCTGTAGCAAGAGGATAGCTATGATAGGATTATTGAGTTGGCAGTGGAACCAGCCTGAGCTAGCAGTGGCAGAGCTGTTTTGCAGGGAGGGAGGTATTGGTCTGGTTTCATGGTAAATTATGAACATGCCAGGAGCCCCTGGCTCCACAGCCTGCCAGGAAGGAAGAAGTAAAGCCTGCATTGACATAGCTAGGCCAAATGCCTAAATTATAATTGTAATCTAACCTGGGTTGCATGTGATGGTGGCCTTTCAGTGATGGGGCTCAAAGTCCTAAATCTTGAAAATAGGAACAAATCTGGTACAAATTTTGATGCTGTGATTTGGATTTCTTAGCAATGTTCATGTATCTTCTGATGTTTTCATTTATTTCCAACTAAAATGATATATATAATTTTATATTTTCAGATGAACAAGGACTAAGAAAGGGAAAGAAAAAATCTGTATAGAAGATTGGATGGGCAGATTTTCCTTTCTCAGGGTTGACAATAGAAATATGGCTACATAGGAATTACTGAGTTATTACAGCAGTTAATCTAGAAAAAAAGTTAAAAGAAAGTTGAATTCATGTTGCCACAAATGATGTAAAACGGATGCTATACAGTAATGATATAAATTTAGTACTTGTATAAAGGTTCCATTTAACTTTACTGATAGATATTTTAAGAATTTTCTAAAGAGTCTTATGTTACACTGAATGTACATTAGTCCCTAACGTACTCTTTTTTTTCTGAAGAACCATGGATGGTAGCCTCATGGGTGGTTTTGCTGATGTAAGTTATTGATCACAGAAGAGGTCAACACCAGAAGCACTTTGACACATCTGAAAATTAACCCTATAAAAATACCTTGTTCCAAAATACTGACCTGTCTGACTGTTTATATGACCCTACAATTATTGGTTATAATGGCAAGAACAGGGAATATGATACTAAAGAGAATCACAGAATCACAGAAATGGCTTAGGTTGGAAGGGACCTTAGAGATCATCTAATCCAACCTCTCTGGCATGGGCAGCGACGCCTCTCAGCTAGACTACATTGCTCAAGGCCTCATCCAACCTGGCCTTCAACATCTCTAGGGAGGGGGCATCCAAAATCTCTCTGGACAATCTATTCCAAAGTCTTGCCACCCTCGGACTGAAGAATTTTTTCCTAATATCCAACCTAATTCTGTTTTCCTTTCACTTTAATCCATTTCCCATTGTTCTATTGCTGGACATTCTTGTAAAAAGTCCCTTTCCAGATTTACTGTAGGTTCCCTTCAGGTATTAGAAGGCCCCACCAGAATGTTCTCTTCTCCAGGCTGAACAATCCAAGCTCTCTCAGCCTATCCTTGCAGCAGATGTGCTCCAGCCCCTGTGGGAACTTCCCTGTGGAAACTTCTCCAGACTGCCACAACTTCTCAGATATGATGGCTGGTGGCCTAGAAACTTCCATCAGTTCCTTCAGGACCTGTGGATGTATCTCATCAGGGTCCATGGGCTTGTGAACCTTCAGGTTCTCTAGGTGTTCCCAGATATGATCTGCTTCTACCCTAAGTGGTTCTTCACTCTCCTAGACCCAGCCAATACCCTCTGTGACTTGATGGTGTGGCAGAAGTGGTCACCAGTGAAGACTGAAGCAACAAAGTTGTTGAGCACTTCAGCTTTCTCCATGTCCTTGGTAACCAAGTCACCTGTATCCCTCCAGAGAGGCACTACTTTCTTTTCTTTTTTTCTCTCACATACTTCTAGAATCTCTTTCTGTCATTTTTAATGTCCTTGGATAGATCTGATTTCATCAGGGCTTTAGCTTTTCTGAAGACTTGCAAATGCAAACACATATGCAACTTTTTTTTTTAAATAAAAAAGCAAAAAAGCCCCAACAATCTTCTATTTTAAGACTCATGATGCTTCCTTGAGAACCTAGCTTGAGCATATTTTCATAAAAGATAAGCATAGAATATGTGATCTGCTATGAAAATATAATTTTGGATTCAAATAGCATGCATTTAACAAATGCACAGTTGATCTCAAAGCTTGGAATTTCTCATCATATTTTTCTTGGATTCATATTCGTACTCTTTAATGTATCAAATATAGTGTCACAGACAGCAGCTTATCTGTAATCCCTAGCTTCAGGGTGTGATACTCAAATAATTTTATAGAAAACGTTCTGTTCAAATTTGATAACCATTAAACACATGCTTTTACAAATTTCTATATAGTCGTGTCTGATTGCATTTCACTGTGTTTCCAATGTGACAGCAGTGAAATGCTGTTAGCCAACAACGATAATATTAGGCTGCATATAAAGTTGAGTACTATGTTTTCGTTAGTATTTTTCAAGTTATTTTACTACTCTTTTCCTCTTTATGGCATAAATGATCTTCTACAAATGGGAAACCACACAATCCTGGTTTAGTGAGGGTATGATGACATGGTTGTTAAATTTTTGACAGAAATTGAGTTACAGTTGAAATTGGAATATTTATGCATACTCATTCAAGATATTTATAAAATTATCTCTTTTTTTTGTATTAGCCTTGTAGGGAAGACTTAAGTTAGCAAGCATCTTTTCTAGGAATAACATAACTACTACAGCACAGAAACTCCTTTTGTCAACATGAACTACATCAGTGTGATGAAATATGTCACCATTCATACATGACCACATACAGAAGAATATGTGCAAGTGAGGAAGTAGTGTGAGCCCTGTAATAAAAAATATCACCTCTCATCCAGCTCCGTGTACATCAAGTATACAGATTAAAGATATATGGAATCTGTTATGTTGATTTTGATATTGGCTGTGATTTGAAAGGGATGAGAAATCTAAGACTAGATCAACAAATACAGGTTATTTGGTTCATTTTTCCATATTTGATTATCTTTCCCTCTGTGACTTCAGGTTTTCTGTACCTTTTGTAGTTTCTTTCTGTTTTGCAAAGCTGCCAAAATTCTCATTAAGAGTGTAACAATCTGATTTTTTGTTGTATTTATCATGCCATCTCCCCCAGAGCTGATAATGTATTTTTGCAAAAGAAGACAGGCAAGGAACCACACTCCAAGAGAAAAGTCAGCCATATGGATGCAAATTTGAGGTAGGAGAATGTCTAGAAAATTTGTGAATATGCTGAGATCATGGAGGGCATAATCTTCTTTTCCCTTGCAAGCATACTTCCTGCTTCTTTGCCCACCTTCTTTTCAACCTTTCTTGTACTTTTTATAAAGGGATTTCCATCACAACATAGAAATCAAACAGACACCAAGTATATGTAGAAAGAGAGAAAGTTAGGTCCAGTATGTGTGTGGGGTTACGTTCATGCATGTACGTGTAATACGTGTGTAAAGGCACTGATTATATTTTTGTCCATGGATTCTGCTAAGTGGTGAGATGTGTAGGGTATAAATTCTGCAATGTGCTGTATCTCAGCTGTCTGTGGTATGCTATCCTGGAATTCTCAGCTGACCATTGCATATTTTGTGTATCCTCCAGCATCTTACATTTTCTTTCCTCTAGGTACGTTAAATATCCCCAGGCTTTTTGTTATGTGTTCAAATATAAGCCTATCTCCTATGTCTCAGAATATTTGCTAGAGAAGTTCCAGGGCTACATTTTTTTTTCAGTTATTCCTATTAGTTTTACTATACTTTCTTCAGAAAGGTTTACACAAAGAAGTAGCACTGATTTTGGCAATGCATTTCCTAGGCTAATGCCTTAAATGGGAAGAGGAACCTGTTGGAGAGCACCTATTGGAGACCAGCATAGGGGAAAGGGACCTGGGGGTTCTGGTGGACAGCAGGATGCCCATGAGTCAGCAATGTGTCCTTATGGCCAAGAAGGCCAAGGGCATCCTGGGGTGTATTAGAAGGGGAGTAGCTAGTAGGTCAAGACAGGTCCTCCTGCCCCTCTACTCTGCCCTGGTGAGGCCACATCTGGAATAATGTGCCCAGTTCTGGGCCCCTCAGCTCAAGAGAGACAGGGAACTGCTTGAGAGAGTCCAGCGCAGAGCCACAAAGATGATGAAGAGAGTGGAACATCTCCCTGATGAGGAGAGGCTGAAGGAGCTGGGTCTCTTTAGCTTGGAGAAGAGGAGGCTGAGGGGTGACCTCATTAATGTTTATAAATATGTAAAAGGTCAGGAGGATGGAGGCAGGACAGCTGGTGAGTATTCAAGGATCACCTCTGTGTCCAGGAGCAAACTATGCCAACAAAGAGGAAGGCAGGAAAGTAAGGAGGCCTGCTTGGATGAGCAAGATGCTCCTGGGCACACTGTCGCACAAAAAGAAATGTTACAAGGAGCGGAAGATAGGACTGCTATAACAGAGGTTATATAAGGAAGCTGTCTGAGCAGCAAGAGACCTAGTTAGAAAAGCTAAAGCTCAGTTAGAATTAAATCTAATGAGGGAGACCAAAGGAAACAGCAGAAGTTTCTACAGGTATATTAATGGCAAGAAAAAGACTAGGGAAGGTCTAGGTCCCTTCAGAAAGGTAATGGGTGAACTGGTGACAAGTGATTTGGAGAAGGCTGAGGTTCTCCATGACTTCTTTTCCTCTGTCTTCACTGGCAAGGACTCCAGCCACACTCCCAGAGTCACAGCAGATAATGGCAGGGGGTGGGTGGAAAA
>NW_009727679.1:16581-22692 GCF_000703405.1 Apaloderma vittatum
GTCAGTCTCACCCCCGTGCATAGTAAGATAATGGAGCAGATCCTTCTCGAGGCATTGCTGCAGCAGATGAATAACAAAGAGGTGATTGAATACAGTCAGTATGGCTTCACCAAGGGCAAATTGTGCCTGGCAAATCTGGTGGCCTTCTATGAGAAGGTCACAACATCAATAGACAAGGGAAGAGCAACTGATGTCATTTATTTGGACCTGAGCAAAGCCTTTGACATTGTCCCCTGTGACATCTTGGTCTACAAGATGATAAAATATGGGTTTGACAGATTGACAATTGAGTGGATAAAGAACTGGCTTGACAGCTGCACCCAAAGAGTGACTGTCAATGGGTCCATGTCCAAATGGAAGCCAGTGACAAGTGGAATTCCCCAAGGATCAGTACTGGGCCCAGGGAAGGGCCACAGGGATAATTGGAGGACTGGAACATCTCTCCTGTGAAGACAGATGGAGAGAGTTGGGGCTGTTCTGTCTGGAGAAAAGGTTTTGAGGAGACCTTGCGGCCTTCCAGTATCTCAAGGGAGCCTACAAGAAAGCTGGTGAGGGACCTTTAGGCTGTTGGATAGAGATAGGACTAGAGGGAATGGATTAAAGCTAGAGATGGATCTGTTCAGATTGGCCATTAGGAGGAAGTTCTTCACTATGAGGCTGGTGAGACACTGGAACAGGTTGCCCAGAGAGGTGGTGGAAGCCCCATCCCTGGAAGTTTTTAAGGCCAGGCTGGATGGGGGTCAGGGCAACATAGTCTAGTGGGAGATGTCCCTGCCCACGGCAGGGGGCTCGGAACCGGTTGATCTTTAAGGTCCTTTCCAACTCTGACAATTCTATGATTCTTTTCAATGCTGTCCAAAGACAGGACAATGGGCAATGGATTCAAGCTGGAACATAAGAAGTTCCACAGAAACATTAGAAGAAACATTTTCACTGTGAGGGTGATGGAGCACTGGAACAGGCTTCCTGGAAAGGTTGTGGAGTCTCCTTCTCTGGAGACTTTCAGAACCCATCTGGACATGTTCCTGTGTAGCCTACTCTAGGTGATCCTGTTCTGGCAGGAGAGTTGGACTAGATGATCTTGAGAGGTCTCTTCCAACTCCCGACATTCTGCAATTCTGTGATCTAGTGAATTTTTTAAATCTGCAAAAAGACTCAGGAAAACTAAAAAACCTCTGATTAACAGATATTGTTAGCTGAGCTCCCCAAATCAATCTTTCACACAAGCATATGTGTAGGGGACAGCTTAGGAACTGTTGACACTGGTTGACCAGAAATGGAATATGTACAACAATGTAGCCTTCAACAGCTCTCCATAGATTCACCCAGAAAGTGCATACTGTTTAATGTGGAAGAGGAACGTGATGGATGTTTTCTTTCAGCAGTCTTTAAGTCCTCCAAAACCCATGTCCCATTAAGACAACTTTAAAACTAGGGCTGAATCTGATCGAAAGTAAAACAAATACCTGGCTTCTGTTGAAATGCACAGCTTGCTTTCTGAAGCATTTCATGCACATAATCTTCAAAGTGGCCAAGAGATTCACCGTAATTATTCTCACCAAATTTGAACACTTCCTGATATTTTAAGACTGTAGGAGTCTATATATGGCAGGGCATTCTATTGAGGTCTGAAACACCTAGAGCTTGACCTGCAGTTGAATATTGTAAATGTACTACTGATCTTTGTTTTTCTAAATTGTCTCTGTGTTTCCTAAGAGTAAATTCCTCAGAACTTCAGATATCCTTAGCTTTATTGATAGATAACTATCTTTAAGAGAAAAAAAAATCATGTTTTGATGAAAAACACTTACAGTAGGAATGAGACAGCGCTTAAACATGGAAGATTTCAACCAAACCAGTTCTTACTAAAATTATGAAACTTTTAAGAGGGTGTCAGTAGATTATCAATTCCTGAAATATATTGTGGTTTTATCAGTTTATTTCGGTAATTTTGGTTTGGGCGTTGCTTTGGTGATTGAAATTTGCAACCTAAAAAACCATTTTTCTCTTGCTCTTTGTTTTTCTCTACTCAGCAGGGCTCCTTAGCAAATGTCTCATAGCTCGTGGATGTCCTTATAGCAACATGAAGGGCTCAAGTTTCCCCTTTTGCTAGCTTACATGTGAAATTTCTTGTGTCTATTTGTATTTCTTTTATTACTGTCCCAAAATAATTCATTCTTCAGCATATGCATCATGTTTACAACAGATAAATCAGCTTGAAAAGAAAACCCAGTCATCTGCTTTTGTTCAAAATTATATTTCCATGGGTAGTGGAAAACAATTTCATGTTATACTGTGTTCTTACATCACTGTCAAATTTTAAGGACTGAGTCAGTCACCATCTAAAGAGAAGGTGTCAAATTGATATTTAGAAAAGATGATGTGCAAATAGGTCATAGAACCAGAGCACTGAAGACAGGTGAAAATAATTCATGTACCTTTATCTGCAGAGTAGGTTGAGAGGCAATACCTGTTCTAATGAGAAAAAAAAAAAAAGGCAGGGTAAAGAGCATTTACTTGCTATAAGCTCATTCATATGGTTCCCATCACTATAATTTTCCATGCCTCCTTATACCCACACAACATATTATTTTTCTTCTTTTTGTCTTCCTTTGGTTCCAATATAATTTATTATGTATTGTCCTTGTTATGTGTTGCTGTTGTGGGGAAATGAGGGTCAAAGATGTGGACTTTCCAATTTGCACTGAATATAATGAGGTTGCCATCCACTAGTTATGTTCAGGAATGAGCTGTAAATTCATGAACTGCTCTCTGATGAAGTCCTATCCCTGCATTCTGAGGGCAGTAGGGTCATATGGCTGTCAAACTCATCAGAATTCCTGCTCAGGTAGGAAGCTTTTAAGGAATTTTTCCTTGAGAAGGCATGGGATGTAGTGGGAAGCCCAGAAGAGGAACAACAAAAATTGAGATTTGAATAAATGCTGTCTTCAGAATAGGTAGCCAATAGACCTGTGAGCAGTAGTATGTTGCCCTCTCCCTTAGCTGAGTGATACAAGGTAGCCTGTAACACAGGTTATGAACTCAGCTTATGTCCAGAAATGTACAGACTTTCTGTCACTTACTGTCTTGCTTGATGTAGGTTATGAGTTAAGTCAAATCATAGTCATAGATTTGCCAAGCGCTATGAGCATGCATGTTGATCAGATATGTTGGCTCGGCTGATGAAGAGAAATTTGTCAATCCATGGTAGCTTAAACAGATATCTAGGAATATTTTCTATCCAGCAGCAATGTAAACTTCTGAATTTATAAAGTATTTATTAATTTAAACAAGTTTATCTTCCATGAGCTTTATGTGAACATATTTTTAGTTCTTGAAGCTAAGTGCAGAGAATACGCATTAAAAAAAGTAAAATCCTGTAATACAAGTGGCTTAAAGTAATAGAAACTCAATGTCACTTCAAAATGATGAAAGCTGACAAGAGAAAGAGCTTAGATGAGGAAGGCAGGAAAGGCAATTGTCAAATTTTCATCTTAAAGGTTAATACACTCAGTGGAAAATTAATCTTTCCTAACTTGCAACAACGACTTCTTCTAAAGTTACGTCTATTTACTAATAAATTCAGTGGGGAAAAAAGGAGCTATAGAACAGAGCAATTGATTGTATCATAAAAGAGGGTTTCATAAAGAAGTTTCCACTGGTGCTTACCGTTCTTGACTTCTATTGATCATAGGCCATATTTCTATCATCTTAAATGAAACACCCAGCTTTTAGAACACCATAGTGAGTCATTCCAATCCAAAATATGTGGGCAACTAATTGATTTAATTATTTTTTACCTCATTAACTTTACAGTTAGAAAATAAGCTCACAAAAGATATTGAATTACTCTCTTCAAACACTAAAATAGTCATATGATCCAAAGTAAGTAATTTAATTTCTCTTCATATCAAATATTAAATTCTAGAATTAATTAGCTGATAGTATTCCTTGAAAAACTGTTACCCAATTATCCTTTGTGGAGGAAATAGAGTTTTCACATACCTTTTAACTTTTTTTATGTTATAAGCAATCTATACTACCATTTTCATGAGTGTGCAATCATGTCAGAACTGTAAATACCATTTTTTAAGGATAATGTCCAGAAAGAACTAGTCAATAGTACTGTTTAAATTCTGTCAGCACAATATGAGATACTTGTTATTGTGATCCTTGTTAGAGAATTACAAAGCTATTTTATAATTAAACAGTGCTAAGGAACATGCTAACAAACAGATAAGAGTAGAAATTCAAAAGGTGTCCCAGCTTGACAAAGCAGAAATTTGTTTTCAGTGGAATAATTTTTATTCACAGACATGATAAGCAAGTTTTATTTTTGGACAAATCTGAACCAGAATTCAGGCAGCCTATTCACTGTGAAAATTCACTTTGCCCCACACATGTTTTGGTGTTGTTTTTTTTTAAAGTGGTATGCTCTAAAAGTATGTATTTTAAGTTAGTGATTTCTACATGTTAATCATATTTTGTTTGTAATATGCAGAAAGAGAAACAGAAATCTGATCCCTTTTCATAGAGTTCATTATTTCATAAATAATCTCTTACTAGTTGTCATGTACCTAGATTTGTGCAAAGCATTCAATACTGTCCCACACAACATATTTGTGTCTAAAATAGGCATGGATTTGACAGACAGGCCACTTGGTGAGTAAGGAATTGGCTGGATCACAGAATTGTTGCATTTCTAAGGGACCTCTATAGATCATCTAGTCCAACCCCCATGCAAATGCGGGATTGCCGGGAGCACATCACACAGGATTGCATCCAGGCAGGTTTTGAAAGTCTCTAAAGATGGATGCTCCACGACCTCCCTGGGCAGCCTGTTCCAGTGCTCTATCATCCCCACAGTAAAGAAATTCTTCCTTGTATTTACATGAAACTTCTTGTGTTCCAGCCTATGCCTGTTGCCCCTTGTCCTGTCATTTGGCACTACTGAAAAGAGTCTGACTCCATCCTCCCTCCATCCACTCTAGATATTTATAGACATTGATAAGGTCTCCTTTCAGCCTTCTCTCCTCATGGCCAAATATTCCCAGGTCTCTAAACCTTTCCTCATAAGAGAGATGCTCCTGTCCACCAATCACTTTTGTTAGCCTCCATTGGACTGCCTGCAGTAGTTCCCTGTCTTTCTTGACCTGGGGAGCCCAGAACTGGACACATATTCCAGAGGTGGCATCACCAGGGCAGAATAGAGGGCGAGGATGACTTTCCTTGACCTACTGGCCACACTATTCTTAATATACCCCAGGACACCATTGGCTTTCTTGGCAATGAAGGCATGTTTCTGGCTCATAATTAACTTACTGCCTACCAGGACTCCAAGATACTTCTCCTTAGGGCTGCTTTCTAGCAGGTCTAGCCCTAACCTATTTTGGTGCAAAGGATTGTTTTTCCCAGGTGCAGAACCCTACATTTACCTTCGATGAATCTCATTAGGTTCTTCTCTGCCCAGTACTCTAGCCTGTTCAGGTCACTCTGGAGGGCAGCACAGCCCTCTGGTGTGTCAGTCACATCTCCTGCTTTTGCATCATCAGAGAACTTGCTGACGAGAGACTCTGTCCCCTCGTTTAGGTCACTGATGAATATGTTAAATAAGATTGGACCCAGTACTGACCCCAGGGGGAACACCACTTGTGATAGGCCTCCAACTCAACCCTACTCCATTTATGATGCTCTGTAATCTGCTACTTCTGCTGCCCTGAAGGCTGTGATCACACCCTTTGTTACTTTCTCTGGTAACTCTTGGTGAAGGGCAACACTTCAGATATTCACAAGCTAATATGAAGAAAATCATCTTTTGTTTTAATAGAAGGTTAAATTTATTACAAATGGGGGAGGTCATTGAATTGCTTCATCTTTAAAAGAGTGAAAGTAAAATTACTGAGAAATCACTCACCAATAAACAAAAGCTCCAAAATCTCTTTACAGAGCCTCTGGAGAAGGCTGAGTAAAATATATATTACAAACAACATTAATGAATGAGGAACAGAGGAAATCAGCATATAAATTCTATGTCTGGAACAGAAAAAGGTACAACATGCTGTTATAGGAAATTATGTTAAATATTATTGTCGTGGGTTAGGGCTGGGCTGG
>NW_009727680.1:0-1983 GCF_000703405.1 Apaloderma vittatum
TCTCTGGAAGTGAGGTCAGGCTTTGCAGGAAGAGTATAGAGCTGTGGTTTGCACATGTAGGGAGAAAACACAAAAGGCCAGAGGTCAACCAGTGTTGAAACTGACAAGGACTGTGCAGTCGTCAGGTACAGTCAGCATGGGTTCATGAAGGGAAAGTCTTATTTATCTGATTTGGTATCTTATGACAAGATCACCCACCTGGTGGGTGAAGGGAAGGTGGTGGATGTAGTTCCTCTGGATTTTAATGAGGCTTTTAATACTGTCCCTCACAGTGTCCTCTGGACCAGTAGTCCAGCTCTGGGATGAGCAGGTTCATGATGTGTCGGTTGAAGCACTGGCTGGATGTCAAGGCTCAAGAGGTTTTAGTGAATGGGGCTACACCTGGCTGGTGGCCAGTCATCAGCTCTTCTGTTCCTCAGGGCTCAATTCTAGGGCCAGTTCTATTAATGTGTTTATCAATGATCTGGGTGCAGGAGTTGGATACACCATTACTAAGCTTGCTGGTGGTACTAAACCGAGAGGTGCTGTTGACAGAAGAGGCAGAAGAGGACTTGCAGAAGGATCTAAATAGATTGGAGCATCGGACAGCCATCAATGTCATGAAATTTAAAAAGAACAGATGCTGAATTCTGCACCTGGGATGGATGAACACTGGACACCAGTATAAATTGGGAGAAGAGTAGCTGGAGAGTAGCCCTACAGAAAGGGATCTGGGGGTGCTGGTTGACATGAAGCTCCATGCCAGTCAGCAGTGTGCCCTGGCAGCCAAGAGGGAAAACCCCATCCTGGGGTGCATCAAACACAGCATGACCAGCTGGTCAAATAACTCCATGTTCAGTGTTGGCATGGCCTGACCATGAGCACCATGTGCTCTTCTGGGACCCCCAATTTAAGAAGGATGTGAAGGTCCCTGAACGCATCCAGAAGAGGGCAACAAAGCTGGGGGAAGGGCTGGAAGGCATGTCCTGTGAGCAGTGGCTGAGGACTCTGGGTTTGTCTAGTTTGGAGAAAAGGGGTGATCTCATTGCTGTCCAGAGCCTCCTGAGGAGGGGACATGGAGAGGGAGGTGCTGAGCTCTTGTTCCTGGGATCCACTGACAGGACAATGTGGGAATGGTTCAAAGCTGCACTCGAGGAGATTTAGAATGGATGTTTAATAGGCAGCTTTAACTTTAGGTCAGCCCTGGAGTGGTCAGGCAGTTGGACCAGATGGTTGTTGTAGGTCCCTTCCAGATGAAGGTATTCTATTCTAAATACTGCAGTGTACTTTCCAACTCTGTATGTTCACCGCACAGGACTAAACTAGAGCCGATCTGAAGTAAAACCTTCTGAAAGGCAGATAAATTAGTGGCTGGGTCCTCATTGTGAATCCTGTAACTCTGTACTTCTATTCTTGTTGGACTGCTGTACTTGCAGGTATGCACATAGCCTGTGATGGAAAGACTATTCCTCCTGTTGTGTGTTTAATGGTAGAGGAAAGAATATTGATTTTTGTTTCAGGGTGATCTCTTTTAAAATAGTATATTGCTCTGGAGACAATGACTTTAAAGAACTGAGATGGGCAAGTTAGTTGCTACTGCATTTTAGATATGTGGGAAGGCAGCAAAGGAGTCTAGTAGTGAAGACTAATGTTATATTTAGCATTTAGGTATAATTTCTTTTCCATGCTGTATGTGTTTCATATGTACATTTATGAATTCATTCTCACAGTACACAGCCTGTACTAAAACCAGAGGTTTTCCAAATGTCAGACAAATGTAGTAGTGAGATACCCTTCTGTTTCTAAAGAGATTGGTTAACCACTTCCAATTATATATCACTTACCAGTGATATTTCTTCATCCTTGTCTATACAGTACATTATTTTGCCTGTGTTGATGTAGATATCTAAGAACAATGCTTATTTTGATTCCAATATCAGATGAAAAAACCATGAAAACATAAAAAACATAAGAAGTTATCAAGTGGTTGGTGATAGCCAGCAT
>NW_009727681.1:0-69548 GCF_000703405.1 Apaloderma vittatum
CCCTGATGAGACCACATCTGGAATACTGTGTTCAATTTTGGGCTCCTCAATTCAAGAGAGAAAGGGACCGACTGGAGAGAGTCCAATGGAGAGTTACGAGGATGATTAAGGGACTTGAACATCTCTCCTATGAAGAGAGACTGAAAAAACGGGGGCTGTTTAGCCTTGAAAGGAGACAGCTGAGAGGGGACTTTATTAATGTATAGAAATATCTGAGGGGTGGGTGTCAAGGGGAAGGAGACAATCTCTTCTTGGTGGTGCCCAGTAATAGAACAAGGAATAATGTATTTAAGTCAGGACATAGGAAGTTCCACCTCAACATGAGAAGAAACTTTACTGCGAGGGTGACAGAGCCCTGGCACAGGCTGCCCAGAGAAGTGGTGTAGTCTCCTCTGGAGACTTTCAAAACCCAGCTGGACGCGTTCCTGTGTGGCTGCCCTAGGGGATCCTGCTCTGGCAGGGGGGCTGGACTTTCGATCTTTCGAGGTCCCTTCCAACCCCTAACATTCTATGATTCTATGATTCTATGGTTCTATGATTCTTCAGAAATATCTCACTAGCACATATTATAATGGTTTAGTTATTCCTTTATAGAGCTGATCTTGGGGAATTGCAGTTGTTACAAGATTATACCGTCACAAATTCTTATAATAAGTCTGAAATAAATCTCTTGTGGATCAGTAAATTTCTGAAAAGCTCTTTTAAAAAAGACAGACAGACCTGAGTGTCTTCAAATATTTCCCAAGTTTTTAAATTGATTGAACCAAACATATATGCCCTATCTATTTTTTCACACTGTTGAGAAATAAATTCCTCATTTTTTTTGAAGCAGACTTACTTATTTATCATTCCACCTAGAGAGGGGTTGAATTCCCCTGGAAGACTTAAGCCAGTGTCACTGTCTCCCTCTGGATGAGAGAGGTCTAGAGCATCCCAAAAGTGAAAAGTACATCATCATCGAGTGTTACCATGTCAGACACATCACTGATATTTAGCGTACAATATATTAATGTTCTATGAAGAATCAATAAATTCTTCCACAGATGAACGTCAATCTGGAGAATGTTTTCCAAAGCACTAGGCAAAGTTCTCTTCATGTTCTGCTTTGCTATGTGTGGCATGACATGAGGCTATCTTTAACAGGTGGTGAAATAGTCTGTTGGCAAGCCATCAAGCCATGCTAGAAGCTCTTGGTTTTGATTCCCCAGGGCTCCACTCTATCAGTCCTGTAATGGAGATTGCCCTGAGTCTGTAGAGAGAAATACTGTCCTTGGACATAAAGAAGCCTCAGGGTGGGCAGCAGCATCAGCAGCTCCTTGCATGCTGAACCAAATGTGGGCATCTCTTTCTCAAAAATTAAGAGTATCTGTGGAAATGTCACAGCTCAGACTGGAGGAGGCAGTTGAGATTAGGCATCTGCATTGCTGCTTTGAGCATATGGATTAATTTAGAAGCCAAACTTACAAGACACAAAAACACTTGTAGCCTGTCTTGTCGATGAAATGGGAAGTAGAAGGAAAATAAATTCACCTGCCAACTTTTTGAGGCTGTGCAATGAGAAACATGTGATCTCTGTTGATTATCTGTGTCAGGAATGGCTGTACTCTTGTGTCTGTTGTCATATCTGCACAGTGACCGATGTGACTGTAGTTTTGGGTCTGAGGATGTGAGTTATAATTTCACAAACAACCACTAGAAATATATATTGTATCAAATTGAGATCTCTCTTTCAAATATTTTTTCTCTCCAGCAATTCTATTTTTTTCTAAAGCTTTTATCTGGTTCTTCCACATTGAAGATATTGCTTTCATTTGTACATTACCTTTTGTGCGTCTTTTGTGTTGAAAAGTAACCGAGAGATACCTATAATGCTATCAAATGAGACTTAACAACTTCATCTAATTTTATTAATTTTACTAATTTTACTCTTTATCTACCTAGTGCCAAAATCCATTTCTTTTATTTTAAATCAGTTTGGTTTGATTTTATTAAAGACCAGTAGGAAATGTTGTCACTGGATCTCAGAACTGATTATAGAAAGTCACGTACGACAATGTGAATGTAAGGGGGAACAACCTGAAAAGCATCACTACTTAAAGTGAAAGCCTGGTTTCCTTAGGTTCTGTGATCCACTGGAAGTATATCATCAGAGCTAAATAAAAAAGAGTCTGCTATAATATAATGTGGGACTAAATAGTGAGCGAATGCACATGCACTTTTAAATTCAAGGTTTATTCTACTGAATATGATTTTATTTCGGTCTTGTGACTGAAAAACTTTTTGCCTGATTATTACTAAACTCCCAGCAGACAGGAAGAACAGCATATACTCACTGTGATAAATCCAAACAAAGTTGTCTTTTTCAGGTATAATTTAAATCTTTAATTAAGAAAGCAAAACTATAGTAATCACAGATAAATTAAAGTTTTATATTTTGTATCTCTGTTCTTGGCCCAGGAAAATCTTATTTGGAGATAGGCATGATAAATTATACTAGGCTCCTTGTGCAAGGATAAGCTTTAGTGGCCCTTCCGTACAGGAGACAGAATTGTTTATTGCATTGTGGCTGCTTCCAGCTCAAGAGATTTTTGTGCTAAATGTCTTTGTAGTTGATTTTTATATTCTATTGGCAAGATCTCAGAAGTTAGTTTTAAGAAGGCAATCTACTCTATTATTTATGATTATCCAAATCTAATTTGGATAATTAGTTTTGTCAGTGGCAATTCTTTTACATTTGATTCTATGTTACCTTTTGTGCTTTGAAGATACGATGAAGAAAATATTTCAAGTAGCGCCTTTAGCCTTTTTTTCCCAGTTCTTAAGGGCTAGGAGTATCAAGTAAATAGACAGCAAAAGAACTGACTCGTTACCAGGTGATGTAAACATCAGAATAGAAATTATTAATCATGACCTTTTGGTGGGATCTTCAAAAAAGTCAAGATGATTCCCTTGTCTTTGGTGCTGTAAAAGGGTAAAGGATCAGATAGTCACTTGCTCTGAAAAGCTTGCAGCCCGAATAGGGCAGAAGTTCAATAGAAGATTGGGTCACGAAGTTTTCACATGAACAGAGTAAAACATTATCGAGGCAATAAATAACATATTTCTTCCATTGCTGTTATTTTTTGGAGGAAGAAGTATTAAGAAAAGTTTCTGCTCAGCAATGAGTATAGAGAACAAACTGATGGGGAGTAGGAAAGTGGAGGAGCTAGTAAGAGGAAGGGAAATAAGTTATGAGGACAATATAAGTGAGCCTGGATGCACAGCCAGTTTCTACAAGGCTGAGACACTGGTCACTACTAGAAGGCTATCTAGGTATTTTTCAGCTAGGTGAGTATTTATAGGCAGAAACAACAGCATCTGACAGGATTTTTTTTATTAATTCCACAGAGTAGCCCTTTGATTTTTCGGAGATGCAGTAAACGACACTGAAATTCAGCCAAGGGTATTATTGCTAATTGTGCAAGCAGTTAAATTTAGTTCTTGTTCAACCAAAAGAAGTAATCAATTTTTTCAAGAAGTGCAAGAGCAACAATGGCCAGAGAAGGGCAAACAGACTGTCTTTCCAGTTCTTCAAGATGCCTTCTTGTTCACTCTTGTATACTGCTCTAGTGCAGATAAACTGAACACAGCAGATTTCTTTCCTATGAAATTTCTTTTCACAGGAAGATGGCTCAAAGATTAAGATGCTAGCCTAAAATAATCAGGTTTGGTACACTGCTTGTGATCAGCTTCCTCTGAACTTGGCGTAAATGTTACTTGCCTTTCCTGTACTTCGGTAAAGTGAGCAAAGAATCAACTATTATTGCATGAAGAGAATTTGAGAGAAAAAAATACTCAAAGTTTGAGGATTTTAAGATCTTGCTATGATATTAATAGCTCAATTCAGCAGCCCACACAAAGACTGCTTAAGTTGTATCCTGCCTCGCCTCAAGCTGCTATTCCAGAAGACACTTCCAAAGGTCCTGTGTCATGTTTGCCACCTGCACAGAGATGTTTGAGACATCTTGTGCAATCTCAGATGCCTACAGGAAGGCAAATTAATCAAACCCATAGCTGATTCTTTACTTTTAGCTTGGTCCTGGTTCTGTCATAATTCTTTTTTTCCCTCTAATTTCCTTCTTTGATTTTCAGTCTTTTTTCTCCTTTACATCTTGGTCTGTGTTCTTTCTTGTTTCTTTCCATTTTAACCTACATTTTGCTCTTTAGGCTACATCCAATGAAAATCATTTACGAAGTACCATTCCAGCATCTCTACCTGGATTCCTCCTTCCTGTTATATGAGTTAGTCATACAGAGTAGACTGGAAAAAAAAACCAGTCTAACATCTTGTTTATATTTTTGAAGTACATGGCAGTTCTCTGAAGCTTTGCCACACTTCCACATGCACTGAGGATAAGCACCTTTCAGAATACATGCATAGAGTCTGATGAGCCACTTTACCATGTGGGAGAGCCCCATATCATTAAACCCTGGGAGGGTCCTAAAAGACAAGCATGTGAGGTCCCTGTCATAGCTGTTAGTGTCCCTTTCCTTCTCACCAGTCAAATGAGACCCTGTGAACTTCAAAGCTCATCCTTCAGTCTCCTTAAAGTCCTACTGTCCAGCTGAGCTTTACTGCTGGACCTCTTAGAATCATACTTATGCAGAGTGATATCCACCTACTATTGTGTTAAATTTTGCAAGGGTGCCTGCTTTCAGTAGACCAAACTTGCTGGATATTGCAAAGAAAAGGGTGAGTAATGGTCTATGCATTGTGGTGCACTGGAATGTGCAACCCCACGCTCCTTGTAAAGTACTTTCTGGTCTTAACCAAATGGCCAAGGACTAATGTAGAAGTCTGTGGCCTCATTCTAAGAGGAATCATAATCTTGGTTATTTTGTGAATCTCTCTAGAGCATTTCTACATTATCTGGACAATTATGTACAATTAGATTCTGTAATTTGCAGAAAGGTTGTTATGATCATCTTTCATAGCATAATGTTCACATTTGTCATTTAGGCTGTGTAGAAAAACTGCCTTTCCCTCTTTCTGTTTTGATTAAGCAAACATATCTTAATGTTGTATGCTTGCCTGGATATTATTCAGTACTATTCTCATTTGTTAGCAAGCTGTTCACATGCATCATGGTATTTTACAATTCTCAAAGCACCAGCAAGCAACAGCGAACAAAAAAAAATGGCAAAAGAAAAGCAGCTATGAGAAAAGTTGAACCTTTATGCTTCTTGAAACAGCAAATACCACATCAGAATTTCACAAGCAGTAAGGCAATACATCAATAAGAAAAATCCATCAAGGCTATAAAATTTAAAGAGACCTCATCAGGAATTCATTGAAATGCAGTTTGTTAGAGATTAGAAGAGGGTTCTGGAAGAGTGTCACTGCGCCCTTGTTATGTATCTTCCCTACGCATCTTCTTTTGAGGTGTTGGAGAGAGATTGGTATATTATATGGACAATTAGTCTGACCTGTAAAATAATTTTTATGCTTTTCCATACCTGAGAGTACCAAGCAGCTGCCCTCTTCTGTTGCTTAGGCCATATTTCATGCATTAACGACTGCTCTTTTATTTTGTGACACTATACAGCAGAAATTGCCTCTTTCATATATTAGGGTAACAATTTTGGAGTTGCAGTCCTCCACTAAATGGTACGTTCCCAAATGGCAGTTTACTGTGATTACCTTTCTCCTAGTATGGGATCCACTGTGTCAAACTTCAGAAATGAAATTCAGCTCTAAATGGTGAGAAAATGGGGATTAGTTGCCTGGTGTAAGAGGAACAAATAACAGTAGAATAATAGTTATAAATACGTTGTGTAACACTGAAGATAGGCTGTAATTTGCTGGATGATCAGTTTTTCTTCTATATATCATTAATAGTGCAAATGTGCACAGAAAAGAAGAGTGATAACTACAGATCACCTAATGATCTGGAAACCTGAGCTAAGCTTAATCATTTTGTAAGATCAGTCATGGAAATAACGTGGACTGCAGATTCTGCTGAAGATGAGGAATAAGAAAAACTGGTCAGAGAAGAGCAAGAACATAGGTGTTGCCAGGCTTCTGCTTCTTTCTGTGTCTGAGCTCTTTTAAATTTATGGACTATCTCCATGGTAATCCTTTCTTTAAAAAAAGTATGCGGGTTCTGAGTTGGAGGGTCATTCTTTACTCCTTAATAATTTAAAATGTGTTTTTAAAATTATAATCTCTGTGTTTTATGCACCAGTGGATCTTCTTGAGACTTCAAAAATAGACCAGCATCACCCACACAAAGCAATCACTTACCAGTGAAGAACTTTATTGTAGTGTCTTTGCATTTTCTATAGCCCTCTTAGCAAAATTCTGTGTTCTTTTCTAAACACATTTTCAGGTTTTTGAGAGTCTGTCAATGACAAAGGGATTTTTTTTCCCACAACCATTCAGCAGATATTGAGAACAGAGGCTTGAGCAAACATTTGTCACCATCAGCTGCTGTTTCTGCAGGAACACAATGGTGGAATAGCAGCTGCACCAGTACAAAGACAAACCTGAGTTCTTGGAAAGTGTATGGCTGTTATAGCATGGAAAGTGTGAAATTCAGTCAATCTCTTTGAAAAGAGAAGCAACTGACCCTGTTGCATTGGAGCTATGTTGGGATCAAAGTATTTATGGCAGAATTGAAACTGAGCAATATACTGTGCTATTTCATATATACGTATCTTAACTCCAGGATAAAATAGTAATTTATACTTACTAGGTATGTTCTGGTTGCTGAAATATTTAGTTTACAAAATCCTAATAATGTTAACTGTGGTGTGATTTCTGGCTAGGCTAAAAATCTGAGCTTGTTTGGAAAACCCAGGCTTTAACCCTACAAAGAAAGCTTTTTTTTAATCTCCCTAAAGTGCTTAGCTGCTTAACTTATTAGCATGAAAGCCAAATAATGTTGATCTTTTGCTCTGTTTAGTCAGAAGCTGACTCCAGCACTCTCCAATGGAAATTCTTGGAGCAAAAGACAGAAAAAAACCCCTCGAACAAAATCCACTTTATCTCTTGACTCACATTGCCCACCTATGATAATACCAATAGCTTTGCACAAGTACTTAAGACTTTAAGTCATATTCTATGTAAACTAATTTCGGCAGTAATTAATACAATACCAAAAAGGTCCTGGACTTTATATTATCTAAATGCATATTGCTTATATACAGTTATAACTTTGCTCAAAAAATCCTCAAAGATGAAACAAATAACAGCACTAGAGAAAATTTTAACAAGTTTTAAAGAATTTTTTTTTTCTCATTAGGAAATTCTGACTAATTTGTATGAAATACATATCCTCAAAACAAATAACAAATAACAAATAACATAAAAAAAATCCTCAAAACAAATAACAGCACTAGAGAAAATTTTAACAAGTTTTAAAGAATTTTTTTTTTCTCATTAGGAAATTCTGACTAATTTGTATGAAATACATTGTGCATATTATAGTCCTGCCATGTAACAATATCAAAAAATACCTCTCTGTCCATCTTCTTTTTCTGACCATATTTTGAGTTTTCAGTGATGGAGAGAAATGGAGGCAGGATAAGACTGTTGACTTTGACATTGTGATAAAATAAGTTTTGGGTTTAAATGTCACTCAAGTAGATATTGTTTAGTTAGATATGAATGTTACCTCTTTGGAGAGGAGACTTTTTATTAGTTGGACTAATATGTAATTCCATGAATGTTAAGATTTACATATCCATAATCCAATTCACTCTTCCTGCCCCACTTTGCAGAAGAACAACCAAGGAGCATATTTATAATGGTTCTCCCTCTGGTTTCATTTCAGCTACCCACCTGTTAATGGCAATATCATGTGGCTTTAGTGAGTCTTGAGTATTAGTTCTGCTTCTTGTTTTTAGCACCCTGCTCTCACACTTGAGTGAGAGTCAGTAGATACATTTTGGAATTAGTTCTGTTCCAGGTTCCATTCTTTGATATAGAATCATTGAATCATAGAATCATAGAATTGTCAGGGTTGGAAAGGGCCTTAAAGATCATCTAGTTCCAACACTCCCACCATGGGCAGGGACATCCCCCACTAGATCAGGCTGCTCAGAGCCTCATCCAGCCTGGCCTTAAAAACTTCCAGGGATGAGACTTCCACCACCTCTCTGGGCAACCTGTTCCAGTGTCTCACCACCCTCATGGTGAAGAACTTTTTCCTAATGTCCAGTCTGAACTGATCCATCTCTATATAGAATTGTGGGGATGGTATTAGGATTACATTTGGGAAAAGACTTAGTAAACATCCGTTATCTGTGTCTATGGCATGAGCTGCAGGACTTCCATGAGGGCAAGTATCTTTAGCTGGTGTGGAACTTCTAGTTCCAACCATGTGACGTCTCTCTAGTTCTGGTTTGGATTAGGATTAGGAAAATTCGGAAGTTATGTTGTTAATGGTTGTTTAATGTAACTCTGGATTAAGATTGGGGTTGGTGTTTGCAGAGGCCAAATTCTAACGTTCTAACACGGCATCTTAGTCTTAGTTCAGATAAATACCTGTAAAGAAATTGAAAGTTGGAGATATAGGATTAAAAAAACCACAAAATGTAGGAGGTAGGTGCTGTGAGAAATAGGTTGTTCCCTTGTGCTATTGGGCCTGAGTGCACATCTGGAGACATGGATGTGTGCCATTGATATTTTGAGAAAAGAGTTATGACAATCTTTCTTGCTGCCGTTTGTTACCTATCTTACGAATCTCTCAGACTACAAATAATTTACTTGCTACTTGTTCCTGTGAACATGATTTGAGTGTGTCGCTGTGGTCAGGAGGTTTACCTGGCAGCCACCTCTGTGAGACGGAAATGTTGGATTTTCAGAGAGCTGCCTGGTCTTGCCACAGAGAGGGGCAGACAGTTTGGCTCAGTTGTGACAAGGAGTGATGTGAAGGCCTCTGATGATTCGAAATATTAAATGATTGCTCTGAAAAACCGTCTGTGATACTTGTTAATATTTTATTAAGAGGTTGGTGATGAGAGCGTGTGAAGTCTTTGGGACTGGTCAACAGGCTTAAAATCTGCCCAAATGAACCAGAGAAATTTAAAACGTGAAACATAGCTATTGGCAGCAAAAGGCTAGTCTTTATTTCCTTTCTGATGTCATTCTTTCTGATTTTCAGCTGTAAATATGTCAAAACTTCCTTGCAGTTCCCCATACCAAGTCCACAGATAGTGTCTCATCACCTTCATGATCATCTTGGCCCTTGGGTTCCACCATGGCAATGCTCAATGCCCTGTTGAGCAGCCTGGCCTTACGGTGTGGTACTGGCTCTAGGGTTGGGAGAGACAAGCGGTTGGAGAGAGAATATGGCAGGAGTGGAGCTGTACAGTCTTTGTTTTGAGAAGAATAGGTTGTGATGTTTATATGTTTATTCATAGCATCAGTTAATTGCTACTGTTTCTATTGTGTGGGGTTTTTTTCCCATTTGTTTGTTTCTGTTTTCTCCCGTGAAAATGGAAAGTTTGGTCAATTTATTGTGGGAAAGCAATCTGAACATCACCATGTGAGACAATTCATTCTGCACACAAATACTCTATAAAGAGTTGGAGATTTCTTGAAAAGAAGGGTGAAGCCTATTTGAAGCTATGTAGAAGTCTTCAATATTAAAATGAATGGATAATGTCGGGATTTAATAATAGAATGCATTTATTGTAGTTGAATACAGTGTAAAGTGTAGCAGTGTCAAATTACTTTTGAGATCACCATAACATAAATAGCCCTTACTGCTGACATGCTGCAGTATATTTATTATCTAGCGGATGACAAGCCACTTCTGAATTAATGAGGGGAACAAATATAAACACCAATAAAACTTTTAAATAAGCATCAACTCGAACAATTTCTCATGCAGCGTTTCTTTATTCTCTATGAATTTATGTTGAAAATCATGCAGACAAGGATAATGTTAATACCATTTGATGTAATGAGCCATAGACAGAAGAAAAAAAATGAAATTTGGTTTTTTCTTTCTTTCTCTCTCTGATGGAGATGACAACTCACAGTTTCAACAAATTTATCTCATTCTTCCTTGGTTTGAAACCCTGGGATTCTTTGCTAAAAGAAAAATTGCTTCATTAAAAAAACACATATCTACTCAAAGACGCCATACTTCGAAGTATATATCCACACACACATACACACACCATACTCCTGCTTTTATCCTTTTTATTTTGACAAAATACTTTACCAACTGAATTTCACAAACAGTAGTGCATGCAACACCCCCAAAAGTAAAATAGTTTTTAAGCCTAACTACAAGACAGAAACGTTTAAAGTAGCACTGGTTCTGTTGTGTTGCAGAAATATTAAGTTATTCATTTTTCTTACTCTTTTCAATATAGGTACTTCAAAAACTAGGAAAAGCAGATGAAACAAAAGATGAACAATTTGAAGAATATGTTCAGAATTTCAAGCGGCAAGAGGTCAGTTACTTTTTCAGTTCCTTTAGTTGTGTCTTAAGAAAAATGCAATCTATTTGAAATTGCTGACTTTGAAGAAGGTGCTACAGGGTAACAAGCAAGAAGATTTTTTGGAGTGGGATATAGGATTTTGTTCTGTTGTTTTCAAACAGTTGGATTTGTGCATGCAGAGGGTTAAGAAATACACATAAAAAAAAGGACATACTGTAATTCTGTGTAACACCATCACACTTGAACTCATTCGGATCAACAAAGTGATGGCGCTTTTTCAACAGCATAATTGAGAACAGAACCCAAACCCAGCTAAATGCAGCATTGTATTCACCTTCTTACAAAGGAGCGAGGTATTTTTCTGGTTTCATTTTGTGGATTGCTTTCATGAGGGGTATATAATAATACCAATTTTATATGAAGTGACCAGATGAATAGTTTCAGCCTGCTGTGTGTTGTTCCTCTCCCTGTTGGCACCGGGGGCTGTGATGGCGGTGCTGGTGAGGCACTGCTGTGGAGCAGTGCTCAATTGCTCTTAATGCTGTAAAATACAACACATGAAAACAAAGGTGCCCTGAAGAGTTTGTAATCTACTCCCAATGCAATGCTAAATTCTAACCTCAATTACTCCTTACTTTCTTGGACAGACTTTTGGGCTCAGAGGTGATTAATTGTGATTAATTATATAGTAGCTTTCTAGTACAAATTCATGCCTATCATGAGCTGCAGTAATACCACCAAGAAAATTGTCTTGTTATGGAAGTATGAACTGAGTTATCTGTTGTATCTTTTTGTGAGCTATCATTTAGACCTCATACAGAAAGGCACTGAAGGGTGAAGAACTAATCTCACGCATTTTAGAAGATGTAAAAATTAGCTTATGTCAGTGTTTGCAATTTCTGCCCTGAATCAGTTAGATCTACCACATGCACTTCTTTACATGTAAACAGAAACCCTAGATCCTGACTGCTAGGATGCTTATTAATTCTTTTGTGTCTTATGGTCACTTAGCTTTTATATTCCTCTCTCATTGTAGAAGGGAGGGACGTTTCAGGAGCCACTGTGCTGTTGTGTAGATCTTTGCTCTTCCGCAAAGATGAAAATATGCTGGGCTATAATTTCTTTCTTCTTGACTGTGCTTATGTTCCTGCCTATCCTTGCTGTCATTATCACAGCTGTTTACTCAGCTAGTAACTGTCACTAGAAATAAGGTGCATCTGTAAGGTTCTTATTGGATGCAGAAGAAGCAGCTGGAGCATCTCTATGAAGAAAAAGTTTTGTGGGATTTTTTTCTACCTAAAAATTTTTAGTGAAATTACAAAAGGAAATATGAAAGAGAAAAAAAATCTTTTTAAGCAAAATTACATCTCAAGTGTTTGTTTTTTCTGACCTTTACCAAGAATTTTTTGTAATGGTGATTTTCAGCTGAAAGTCTTGCTGAGGGCTAAGGAGGGTTTTAGCATTACTTCCTTTTTATTTCCCCCTTCTTTGATGTACAACAAACAATCAAGAACTGTGCAAGAACTGCATGATGCTAAATCCAGGCACAAATGTGACTTGGGGCCAGGGGAGGAATTGGGTAGGGAGGAGGGAGTGCAGAGGGACATAGGCAGATTTGACTAGGTCCCCTGGCACACCAAATGGGAGAGACTGTACGTTTCTTAAACTAATCACATGTGCTTACTGTGCTCTGCTGGTTTCAGTCTCAAGTTCTGTTATGCTCAATTCTTCAAATACAAGGCAGAGAAAAAGTTACAAAAGCACTGTTTCTGCCATGTTCACAAATAAAAGGTAAATAAATTGCTTAAATTTTCTTAGTTTTGTTCCGTGCTTTGATCTACAACTTACTAACAGGGCAAATATATGAAGCATTACAAAGTGCATCTGAATTAGCACTCCTACTGCTTAATACCTTGCAGAACTGCTTGCTTCTGTGAACTCAAGCAGTCATCTCTTTGTGGTTTCTGTTCAGTTCTGCTTTCAAGGTTGTCTCTGCAACTCTACAGCCTTCAGAAAAGAAAAAATAAAATATGTATATTAAAGAATAAAAAGGCAGTCTGGGTGATTGCACCTTGTGCTGAGGTCCACCAAACTGTTGATGTGAGCCATGCAGGTGGCTTGCAAACGGAACTGCCCTTGTTAGAGGCTGTCCCATCTTTTGCAATTCTCTCCAGGATTATTTGTCTCCGTGGTAGTTGCTGACCTAATCAGTCCTTTCTCTGGCAGAGGCAGTCTGAGAGGCAGTCTAGACTTGACTTTGTTTCTTGCAATCTCACATAGCAGTGATTTTTCTCTTCCTTGACTAATATACCTATGTTTGATTTTGAGGAAGACTGTCACTTCAATTCTGTGTCTCTTCGTAAGTTGTTTGTAGCAGCTGGTGCTGCCACTTGGGCAGTGGGGATCCTAGTAAGCTGAAAGCTGGAAAAAGCTGTGAATTTTTCTTGTTTCTCTGCCTTATTGAGCCTGCACCATTTGGGAGGTCAACTGGTCTTAAGTATAGAATGATATTTTTATTGTTAGTCTCCAAAGATTATAAATGGGGGCTCCCAGTTCAGCTCAGGGAAAGGATGGAGAAAGGAAAGAACTTAGCTCATTACTCTGGAAGCAAGTCATTGAAAATCTGAAATCTCAACATGCTCGAGTAGCAGATTGGATAGTAGGTATGTACCAAACTCAGCAGAAGGCTATGTGTAAGGATACGGCCAGCAAATCTATCTGTAGGAAAATCTCATTTAGACTCCCCAGTGATCTGTTCCCATCTCTTTCTGAATACTGCTAAATAAGAGCCCCTTCTGAACTTGACAGCCCAAACTTGAATTACCGAGATGAATCACCATGGAGAAACTGAGTCATCCCGTGTCTAGAGAGAACAGAGCACCGTGACTTTGCAGAGCCCCAGGACTTTCCCTCTGAGAGGCAGTAAGCTGCTGGAACTGAAACCAACAGTAAAAACATAATCAATTTTTTGCAGTGAATATGGCTATTATTTACCTTCCACTTAAGCTGTAAACTGAAAATGGCTACTCTAAATCAAAACTTGTGGAACAAACAAAACTTACCTAAAATATATGGCACGATGTGACATAAATTTTCAGTGTGTTGCATATAATTCCTTGAGGCTTAACCGTTTCTCTCTGCATAGATCATTGTGGATGTGCCTAACCTCTTAATCAACCCTGAAGTTCAGAGAGGGGGAATAAAAAGAAAATTCCTGCATATTTCTCTCAACTGTGAAAGCATCAAGTTCACTGGGGATTTGCCTGAAATTTCATCTCTATTCTAGTGTTCAGGCAACTCCATTTTAGGCTTTCTTTTTGTGACAGGAAGTTAAGTAGCAATTTCCTTATCCCCCAGGATATTTTAATGATTCACAGTTCTTGCTTCCTTTTTGTATGAGATCAATATTCTATTTCATGTCTATGCATATTTACCTCTCATTATTTTTCTGTATGTAATGAGTTTTTTTTATTTTACAAACTACAGTTAAAAAATTTTAGTGTTTAATTCATTATGTATTGTATATGTGCACAAGGAGATACAGCAATTGCTACTACAAAAGCAGCTCTCTATGTCATGTTGTCAGAATAAAGTAAAATGTCAAATGCTTTTATTGCTAGTTTATAGAATTGGGTGAAAATGAAGAGCCTTTTTTTTTGCTGTCAATGAGTGAGCAGAACCTGCTCCTCTGGACTGCTTTACTTAATGTGTGCCTCACAGTAAGACGTGCTCATTGGGTATATTTGTTATGGGTCCTGAAAAGGTTTATCTTGGCCAGATCTTCGTTTCATGCAAGCTTGCTTAGCTCCCTTACAGCTGTGGCACAACATTGTCTTAAATTTGTTCTATAAGACAGCATTTATTGAAGTGCTCTTTTTGCATCAGATGTGCCACTGATGAGTTAAGATACCCAAGATGAGATTCACCACTTACGCATAGGCACAAGATGTGCGTCACAGTGTCCCAGCTGGCCCCTAAATGTTGCTCCAGACAGAGGCACATCCTCTATCAGACAGACAGACCTCCATCATTCCTGTTGGCTCTGCGGTCCTTTTGAGCACCCCATGGCATCTCCAGCAGCAACAGACATGTTTTGGCAGCTGAACCTCTCCCCTAGAGAGTCCTCTTGAGCTGTCTCAGTGCCTGGACTACAAATTTGGTGCTGTCCTGGCAGGTACTGGGATGCCAAAAGCCTTTGTGTTTCCAGACAAGACTGCAAACTCAATTTTCTCAAGTGATTCAGTAGACAAATGGTTCAAAACAGCTTTTAGAAAGGGAAAAGAAGAAATGTATTTCTTTAAGATAAAGATTCCAGAATTTGGGGCACAGTTCTAAGAACTATAAGAAGACTGGAAAATCATAAAATAGAATACTCTGGTATGCAGATCGATTTCATAGTGAATTATGGATTTGTACTAATAGCCTTATATTTTTTTTAAGCTTCACTTAATGCAGTAGTCCTTTTTATTCATACTTCTGAGTGTCCTAAAAGACCTACTAGTAAATACTAGTATAAGTCTGAAGATAGAGACAATGCTGCCTTACATTGTGGCTAATAACTGCACATTGCAATAAAGGATGACTTCCAGTGACAAAAAAATCCTTTCTTTTGAGCTATTTCCCTGATGTCTTAGTGATGGAATGACAAAATTCCAGCATTAGACTTAGAGCTGCGTTAATAATTATCTGTCTTGCATTTCTATGGAGCAGGTTATTAAGTAACTTATGCTCCAGGTTCAACATTGACAATGTTTTTGACTCTCACCTAAAGCGGAGGCATTTATTTGGTTTTGGTATCAAGCACATGCTGTGCTGACCTTTCCTGTAAAGATGTATTCTGTTTAAAGCCTTTATGTGACATGATAGAAAAACTCTTCTGTTCTACTTAGAAAGCTGTGAATAAATGATGACTGGCAAATAGGTCATCCAGTTCCAGCTTTCATGGACGCAGGGTGGCCTTTAATTTCTGAGTGGAAGTAACAATTTTTTAATGCATCAGGAAGCAAAAGACACAAACTATATTTTTTATGGGTTTGCTCATTATTTTTTTGTCATGTTAGTATTAGAGCCAACAGTGCTATGGCCCTCATTGTCTTAATTCCAGTGCTAAAATATGTTTAAATACTAGACTTTGAGAAGAAAACTAAAATGAAACATACACAAGAATCAGTAGTAATGAAAAGGCTTAATGCTACTGCAAAAGTGTGTAAGACTTGTGGCTGTAGATGAAAAGATCCTGAAGCACTGAGCCTCCTTGTCTCACTGGGTGCATGTGTCTTAACTAGCTCTATAATACTGACCACGTAGTAAAACCTGTCAGTAGCAAAAGGGATCTGCAAACAATGCTGACTGTGTGCTGCAGAGTTCAGAGTACCGAGTTGTTGTTTGGGACATGCTTGTGGAGAGCTGTACTGATATTTCGAATGAGGGATGGGTTTTTTGATTATTAACATACTTCCCTTGCTCTTATGGGAAGTTTAATCTGCCTGACAGGTTTTTGGTAATTTGCATTTTGAGTTTGAGCAGTTGAGCCAAAGAGCACTGATTTCTAGTGCTGGATTCTGGTGAGAACATGCCTGCTGTTATCAAACAACGTAATTGTGAGAAGTTTATTATTAAGTACGCTACTGAGATTTCTCTCTGGAATTTTCTTGCGTATTACGAAGCTCTGACTCACTTTGCTGTCTCATGTAGAGCAAATAAAAGAAATTATGAAATTATAAAGGAAGCATCAGTGCTTTCTTGGGAAATCTTGTTTCAGAGGAGCACAGCATCTGCAAAATGACACCTATTTTTCATCACTCTTCAAGAAGCTGCACCTTAATTAACAAAATTGATGGCCTTAATGAAGACAGTTGGAGGAGTGGTTTCAGAGTCAGCAGATGCCTTCGTCTGATAGACCAGAAAGTAGGAAGAGTGCATCAGTAAATGTAGAGAAGGGGAAATACTAAATATGTGGTGATCTTTAAAACAGTGCTTTTTAAAACTTGTATGTCACAGTTTGCAAGATGTGCAAAACCAGCAATGCAGTGTTTTCATTCTGCAAATATTAACTAGTCTGTTAGGTGTTAACTTCACTAACAGTCAGTTTACTATAGCAAAATGTGTAGACCAGAGGCACGTTTTGCAGAATTCACAGGGCTATGTGCTTTTGATACAAATTTTTATTTCTGGGATTTTACAGAAGGCTCTAATTCTGCTATCATTGAAACTGAGAGATTCTCAAATTCAGTGGGGGCTGGCCCTTGCCCTTTGATACTTTAATGTCATGTGTCATACAACGTTTGCTAATGCAAGAAAATTCATATGGCTTTACGCTGCTTAGATATTTCAGTGATTTGTGACCTGTTAATAACCTAGACTGAGGGAGACATGTGTTAAAATTATTCTTTTCAATGAATTGTCAGAATTCATAACTGCGCATATGGCAAAATATTTGCATCTTTTTTTTCTTTTTACTGCTTTGACTTTTTCTTATACGTTTTCCTGAGCTGCAGTTGCTGATGACGCATGATGCTAATGAACCACAACAAACCTCACAGTGGTTTAGGGAACCAGCCGTAAAACTGCGCAGCAAAGTGTTTGAGCAGTCTATGTCTCTGACATGCCATTTGTGATTCTGCTAGTTAGTCCCAGTAACAAAATGACGTGTGTCTGAGTAAACATAGACCTTTTGCTGAACATGAGGACAGCTAACAGTGCTCTGAGCCTTCAAGATGCAGTTTGCTGCTCCTGAAACGTGAAATTCTTTAAAAATTGAACATTGTTATCATATGGACACGTGTTCAACTGGACCATGATGAAAAATCAAGTTGCTCTATCTAGTTCCGGATTTCACCACAAATGCACAGACCATGAATTGGACAGATAGTTACTATACCTCTGTGTGACTTCTCAGAGTACCAGGGATCCTCCTGGGAGGTGACTGGCATGCATAAAAGGGGAACTTGACTCCTCTTTCTGCCACACGTTTAATCCTCTTCAGATCTGAGACCAGGAAATTCTGTCCCTGGGTTCAATCTCCTTTCCTCTGTGGTGGTGTCGTTCACTTAAGGCCTTGCTCTACAGAAAGCAGACATCTTCTGTCATCTGCCTTCCATGCTAGCATGGAAGAAAAAATTTCATGGTAGAAAAAATTTCACCTTCAGAAGTGTTTTAGGATGATACTGTGTTATGTAGAATGATTAAATAGGTTGTCATGGTGTGTTAGGGTAGTACTATTTACTAAACCGTATCAAGGTGTGCATGTATATATTTTTTTAAGGGACACATCAAGCTGCCACTACTTTCAGAAGTTCCTGTTGGCTTTTAAGTAATTAAGCCTGAGATTTAATCCACTGACTACTCAATCTGTGCCTGTCTGGTCCTTTCCTGAAATAAAGGAAAAATTTGCCTTTCCATGGAGCATCAAATGCAGTCTCAAGCTGAGACAAGTTGGTGGGCCAAGTGCTCCTGTGCTTTTGCTGTTACTCAGCAGCTTCTCAGACATCATCCTGGTGGTTCTATTTCTGTGCTCAGAATTTACTTGATTAATGGACTTGATTAATGTGTTGCAGTGTGTGTTCTGGTGAACCAAGTAACTATTTCTTGAAAACCACCATTGGGATTTAATGTGGCTGCAGGTAGATGGTTTCTAAGCCCCAGATGCTCCCTTTCAACCTGAATTTCTTATGATCCTCTGTGTCTAAATGCTCTGAGCTTTGCTGTCGCTGATGCAAATCTTTTAATGACATCAGAAATCCTTTGGCTTAAGTGGAGTTATAACACCTTATACCAGTTGAGACTCTGTCTTCTAAAGTGTTCACACATGTACCCTTTTGAGTTCTGACTTTCACATGAAAAAAATGAGAGAAACTCCAAAGCAATCAGTCATATTTTGTGGCTGATTTTACCATATGGTGTTAACTGCATGTGACAAAATGCGATTTTAAGCTGGTTATTCCTATAGTTTCCAATTGCTTAAATAATTTGAAGGATATTGGGAACTAATAATATGGAGTGTTTCCAAAATGTTCAGGATATTGAAGGTGTTCTGGACAACGGCTTTTTAAGCAATCGAATATGTGCTATAGCAGCAAATATTTTTTTTGCAACTTCTAGGAACTGTGAAGTCCAACTTGTGAGACAATTAGAGATAAAGTAAAGCAATTCTTTTTTTTTTTTTTTGGTCTATTTTTTTGGTACATTTTTCAAAGGCTATTTGAATAAGATTAAGAAGTCCATTGTGGTGTATTTGCCAAGTGGTTAAGATTTCACAGCAGACTGCAAGATGCACTGACCAAGCTAAACAAAATAACTAATGCTATTGGTTTTTAGTAGTTATCTGCTTGCAAAATATTAACATGTTAAAATACTTGGAAAACTGCTTGCAAAAATAATAAGCCATTTATGTAAGGGCATGGATTCTCTGCAAGTCTAAACTGGCTTTATCTGAGTGGTTTCCAGTGGAGATGCACCATTCTTGATTATACTTCTTTGAGTTTCAGGTTAGGACATTGGCCAGGCTGACTTGAACTGGACCTTGGCTGTAAAACACACCTGTGCAGATGACTGATAAAATAAACTCAGAAATTTTAGCCTAGAGAGTACACTATGCCTAGAATCTTGGCCAGGCCACCTTTTTTGCATGAACCGTGCTTGTAATATGTGACACCATGCATCAAACAGCCCCTGAAACTGCTTTTTGTTGTTTTGACATACAGTGTATATTTTAAGGCATAAAATACAGCTGAAATGTGGTTTCATTTTCTTGCTTTTTGTGATTTTTTTTTGTGTTTTTCTTTTCCAGGCAGAGGGTTCCAGGCTTCAGAGAGAACTGAGAGGATATTTAGCAGCTATCAAAGGTGATTTTTAAGTTTTATGTAGTGTTTTTATAAAGCAAACTTTTTTAAAAAATGAGACAAGTAGGCTTGCTTAAGGTACGCAAAGACAAATAAAAGTAATACTGCTTTTGTCATTAGTAGACTACATTTCTGTTTTGGGTCCATCACAGGCTCTTTGGCCTGTTGCTGATGTCAACTCATGTGTACAGTCTTGCATGCGCGGCTCATTCTTGGTTGTCCTTTGTGTGCAGGACCACTGCCTGGATTCTCACATTGCATGAGTTTTGAGCACCTATAAATTCTACACAACTTGTTACTCATCTTTACAAGTGCTAGAATATGAAATATATCACATACAAGGCAAGGGATTGCTTGATCACAACTGTAGCATTTACAGGTGTTACTAGTTGAATGATGATCTCCCTCCAAAACATCACTTCCTCAAGATTTCTCATGTATTTCTGACTGCTTAATCCTTTTATTACTTTTTTTAGAATTTAAAAACTGAATATGAACTCTTTTGATACTACATTGAAAATCTAGGTAGAAGAAGGTCACTGGTCAGCGCTTAGATATCAGAGATGGAGTAAACAGCTATTTAAATCCTACTAGACATTTGTAAATCATATGCAGAGTGTTCTCTTTCTTATACTGCCTCTCTCTGGAGGAGTTGGAGGCCAGGTGCTAAAGGGAAGGGAATAAGAGTTGATGACTAATAGGAATGGTTTCTTGAGTTAAATATATATGTATGTATATATTTTTAACCTGGCTCTAGCCCAGTAAGGAAAATGTTACAAATGAGTATTAACATCCCTGGAAATCACTGTGTCTTAATAAAACTTCAGCAACTGTTGAGAGGCAGGGCAAAGGCTCTATTAAATGAGAATTGTAAAATGGGGAGCAAAGCAGTAGCTTAATGTCTTTGACCACATGTTATTTGCTGGATAGGCTGGGCAAGGAAAACCCTATACCATGCAAGAAATATTTTGCCTTGTTGGACTTTGCACAATTTCTTTTGTTCTTGCAGGAAATTTCAGTGTCAGTCATTTTTGGGGACCCACTGGATGCTGATTTTACTGTCTTATTTTTCAGTCATCCCTTCCCCACAGCCATTATGAGATGGATACTCAGAAGCAGCTGTTGGCCAGATGGCTTTTCTCTCACATAGGCTGATCATTTACCTGTTGCTTTGTTTTCTGTGTTGGTGATGATCCTCCTCTCCATGGTTCATTTTATTTCTCTCTCTCTCTTTCTCCTTTCTTAGTACTCTGTGCATTTGTTGTCATTTTGCTGGTTTAATGTCTAGTGTGCTACTCTTTGCACCCGGTTTTGTTTTTAACTTGGTGTGAATTTTTTCTCTGTGCAAGTTTTGCCTTTTTTACCAAGCTTTTCTGTTCCGCATCTTTCTCTAGTTACAGCCTGTAAGTCCATATTTTAAAATAATGTGCACCAACTTTCTTGCTGAGAATGAAAAGTGCTTGCTAACAGTTCATTATGCTTAAAAGATCCAGTCATAGACATCCTTGGCAGATGTGTTGGCGCACCTTTGTGCTGTGGAGTAAGCGGGCAACCTGAAATGGTAGCAAAGACCTTCCTAGATTTTAGATGGAAGAATCAGTTTCAGCAACTGCTACAAGTCTCTCTGTTGCTATTCTTTGAAGGACTGACATCATTAAAAGATTTTGGGATGGTAATGCACAAAAGCACAAGAAGCCCCATATTTAGGCACTGAAGTGGGATTTCTGCACCTAGGACATCTAAGCCTTGCAAAGATACTATCATCAGGGAGTAATTTTTCAGGGAGCCAATCATATAACTGGAAAATAATGTACTTGACATCATTGTACTCTTACACATGCAAGAAAAGCAGTTCTTTTTAAAGATTTTCAATAACTGTCAAAATAGCCAATTTAACCAAAAGCATCTTATGAAGCTGATATGTTGTGGACTTCAGTAACAAGTTTCATTTCACTGCATGACTTCTGAGTGACTGGATATTGACAGCTGGAATTACAAGATTAAGGCATAATTTAAGCAAGGAATGTTCAGTTGAGCCTTCTTATGACTGTCTATCCCTTCCTTTTAGTATACTTGACAATTTGAGGTTTAGTATCACACATTCTTAAAAATTTTTTGCTGTGTTCAGACTCCTCTCATTCAGAGGTGCTTCTTAGTCTTAGCTGGATCTTGATCCTTACTTCTGGTTACTCAAGGACTCAGAGAAACCATTTTATAAAGCTGTTACACTTACGAATGATTTTTATGTGCTGTTTTATTTCATCTGCGTAACAGTTTAATGTTTGCTATGTGTTGGTGGTGTTTGTACTGATCAGACTATGTACTATCCCCTATAGCTATAGTCATCTCATGCCATAATCTTCTGTCTCTTCCAGTCTCCTTGGCAACATGTATTTGGGTTCTCTGCTTCGTGATTTTTTTTTTTAAGCCTTTGAGAGCTGTAGGTGACTCAAAGAGTTTTATAGGCTGATTGTTAAAGAAACCCTAAATCAGCCTCCCGTTCTCTACCCTGAGGTCTTTGCAAGTAACGGTGCTAATGGGGAGATATAAACCTGTATCTGCATGCAGGTGGCAAGATGACAGAGGTAAAAAGGAATCCTGCATCACGAAAAAGAAGCACCATACTTTTCAGTTGGCTTAATGTAGTGAGAAATAATAGCTGGTCTACAGGAAGAGAAGGGGAGACTTTGGAGGTCTGTAAGCAGTTTTGCAGCCTACTTGTGACAATTATGGGAAGATAGATCATTTCACTGGAGAACTGCACATGAAGCTCTCTTCCCTACTCAGATAATTAAATATTAAGAGCCAGACCAAGGTGCATCACTCCATCAGGAAAATTACATTTCTCCATGATTAAGCTTAGATTTCTCCGCTGGGCAGTGAGGAAGCCCCACACTATATGGGTCCTTTGGCCAACATGGAGTCCCGGGACAGTCTCATTCTCCATGGGAGCTTGAGTGCATTGGAACTGTAATGGCAGAGAGTTACCTACCCTCTGCCTCTCTAACGTGCTTAATGGGAATGTCACTGCACCTCCAGCACCAGGATCCCCAGGATCTCCCACTATGTGAGGGAGTCTAGGAGCCTTCTGAGGTTCCAGGGAGAGTGATGATTTAATCTGAGAGCCTCAGACTCAGTAACTAGGTTATTTAACATAATTTTTCTTAAGTGATTCAATTATTTCAGTATTTGTAGTTAATAAATAAATGACCCAATTACCAAGAAGCAGTGGTACTAAATGAAACAATTGATATTAAATATGAATTTCTAACTGTTGATCAGCAGTGAAAATTCCTCCCACATTTTGCATTGCTTTATTGACTTGCTTTAAACAATTTCTCTTTCTCAGTGATGGCAATTAAAAACAGCTCAGTGAGACAGCCTGCAGTCTATGGCTGAGACTCTGATCTTCTTTAGTGCTGATTAATGCGTAAAAGGTATCAGCGCATAAGAATTCTATGTGAAAAATCACTGAATGTTGTAAGTTTATGCCCACAGACATGAAAAAGAATAGGAAACCACTGGATTGGTATTTACCTATGCACTCACTTGGAGTATTGCAGTAAACCTAACATAGATGCAGTAGGAGGGGCTGATCTTGGCCTGTGAAAATTATAGACTGAAGCCCCTGACTGAAGAAGCCAAGTACTATAATGGCCATTTGCTTCACGCTACAGCTGGATTTCACTGATATTTTTTTACAGGAATGTGGTAGGATGGAGGATTACCAGATTCTTGGAGCTGGGAAAAAAAAAAAGCAGAAAAGTTGGTGTAACTTTGGTATGACTCAAGCAGGGGATATTAAGTGTCTTTTAGGCAAATATATGCCTGAGTCTTGTAGTACTTATAAAAGAAGGTCTATCTAGGAAAAGATGCTCTACGCAAGCCTGGTCTGTGACCAAGCTTAGTGCAAGCTGCAGGAGGGATTAATGAGCAGCCGTGTCAGCCTGCTTGACAGACACAGGAATGTACATGGCAGATTTATCACACCCTGGGATTAAGGGCAGAAGTTCAGGTATCAGAAAGGATCAAATGTGAGCAGGGATGTAGTCTATGCATGGACAGAAGCAGCCTTATGAAGCACGACACCTGGAAAAATATTCAAAGACCATCTAGGGGGCCGGTTAGCTCAGTGGTTTGAGCGCGGTGCTGACAACAATGACCGACACCGAGGTCGCGGGTTCGATTCCCGCTCAGTCCCCATGTGTTGCCTGGTCTAGTCGAGAGGTGGCATCCCTGCCCAAAACAGGGAGGTTGGACTAGATGATCTCTAAGGTCCCTTCCAGCCTAGGCCATTCTATGATGATCTGTATTTTACTGTAATCCATCATATTCTAGGTTAAAAAAAAAGCCCCTTTATTCAAAAACCATTTCTTAGTTGGTGATATATCATCCTTAGCATTAACCATGATGGAGAAAAGGAAGAAATGTGTTGTAAGTTCTTGTGCTATACCAATTCTCTGAAGCTGAGTTCTAAGACTGAAAAGCACCAAGACAATCTCTGAAGAGATCAAGTATTCTATTTTGGCCCAGCACCTTTTGATTTAAGGTTGAAAGCTTATACCTTCTGACAACTGGGTCTTCCTTTGTACTTTTTCTCCCTCTTTCTCAAGCCATTTTCTTCCTTGAACCCAGGGTCCTTGGACAGATCTCCTTTCAGATTTTTCAGTATCTTTTGTACTATCGTAACCATTCCATAGACCACCATTAGTGCATTTATTTTCCTGTCATATTTCAAATGTATCTTTTGAAGTGCATGATAGAGCACCTACTGACTAGGTCAAGTCTGCTTTTCTAGACATTCAAATTTCAAATGAATTTTCCTCTTCCACTCATGAACATTTCTTTGTGCAGAAAATGCAGAAATATTGCTGTTGTTCCTAAATTCAGCCACCGAGCCGTTAATTCTGAAGATCACACTAGAGTTATTTTCAAGACAGCACATATGTGCTACAGCAAACAGACTTTGGCTAGAGAAAAAATGTATTTGGCTTTTTTCTTTTTAAAGTTATTGCTAGGTAAAAACATTAGCAGTGCTGTTCAGATTCTGGAATAAAGTCAGCATTTTAAAATTACTGATTCGGAACTGACTCTTAGCATCTTAGGTGAAGATCAGTTTGAATTCACTGAATTCAGAACAATATTCAACATGTAATGTGTTGGTGCTCCATCAAAATGGAAAGGCAAACACCAGTGCCTTCACTAGGGGCAGTAATTTGCTGAGGTCATAAATTTAGGCTCTTTCTCATAACATTTAAGCCAGTCTCTTCATATTTAAGCCAGTTCCTCTAGAATTACAATGATCAATGGTCCCATACTTTGTTTCATCTGTGGTGGCAAGAGCTCAAGAGGTTACTGATGCAGTTTGGCTGAGCACACTTCTCTCTAGACACCTACCTGCTGCAAGCGTAATATGTTCTGGGCACCACATACTTTCAAATCTGCTAGGGGAGCCTACAAGGTAATCATTCTTCACAGAACAAGGTTTGTTACAGCACTCTCCTCATGTTAGACATCTCTTTTCCCTAGACACTGTTTCAGCTCTTGCCAGTCCTTTGCTTCATTATGAACACACCTTTAGGTCACCATCATTATTGTGGGCACAAGAATACCAAGCTCAATCACTGTCACTTAACATGTGAAAGATCCTGAAACTTGGGTATCTTTGAAAACAAGGAAACAGCGAATTCCTGAGGTATATTCTACCTGTGTGCAACCTCCCCTGCCCTGGAAAGTACTTTTGTTTAGCTCAGATCTCTTCTAGCTTTTCTCTAAAGTCCCTTTTTATAGCGAGAAATTCCCATAAATCTCTGCCATTTTAACCGTGCCACCCTGGGAATGCCTCTTTCACATAAGTTGGCATGGTACTCATTAGAGACAGGGTAGGAAATTGTTTTGTAGGGTGGAATAGCTGGGAATAACCAAAAGCAGATTGTTATTGCATTGTCTTTTCAGTGACAGTCTTTCAGTTGGGTATTACACTTTTTTAATGGGTAGGACTACCCACCAAGTTGTTCTTTATGTTCACATATGTTTAGTTCAAAATAGAAAATTGAATCCCTAATCTGATAGAAGCTTTTTTTTTTCCTGAATACAAATATGGGTTAATCCCTCTGGGAGGAACATTTCTCATTTGCCTGGGTGAAAATTTTTTGAAGATTTTGTTTCAGCTCTTGAAAACATTATTTTAAACGTGCCAGAGGGGGGATAATATAGTGGGTACATGTGGGTCAAAATAAAGATATTTAGCAACTGCTTCTTGTAATCTGCAGTTTTATATGCCTCCTTCTGTCTAATTGTAGGAATGCAAGATGCCTCAAAGAAACTTACAGAGTCTCTTCATGAAGTATATGAACCAGACTGGTATGGACGAGAAGACGTGAAAATGATTGGAGAGGTAAGATGTGTGGGAAGAGGAAAAAAATATTTTGGCTCCAAATGGATTAATCTGAGCTGTTGCGGAGAAGTGTACTTCCTAAATTCCCCTTAATTCTTTGTTGTGTGTTAAGTCTCATTTTCTGAATGTGCAAATTATTGGTCTTGTAAAAGGCATTTCCTACACATTTGCAGTGTCCACTTTATGAGCTAGCTGATGTAAGCTCCCACTGAGGTCAACATCAGTGAGAGCAAAATTAATCCTGATAGCAACTTATTGACAAGTTTGTATAAGGTGTCTTACGTGTAGATTTACAGTTGATATTCCAGTACAACTGAATGTTAAAAATTATCAAATCCTCTAGCCTTGTGTTCTGTGTAACAACTGTTGAATGAGTGGCGCTAAACATGATTTCTGATGGGACACTTGCTTCTCACTGACAAGAATATGGATTTTGAGGGCAAATTAGGCTGCAAGATGTTCTTCATTTTAGCCTTTTTAGCTTCCTCCAGCTATTAGATTTCTCTAGAGGAAACTGCAGGAATTTGACTTGAGGTGCTCTGAATTGCCTGTTTAAACAGCCTTAATTCTGAGGGAAGTCTGTTAGTAAATATGCTGTTGGTGTCAAGAAAGCGCAAACTGTTATCAGTGCAGCTTTTCACCGCCTGACATTCAGTTTGCAAGGCCTTCTGGATAGCACAATTAACAGGAAACTGGAAGACAGAGCAGTCTTTCCAAATCTGTGTAATGATTGCTTTTCATCCTCTACCCTTCCCTGCTGCTGAGGGCATAACATATTTTTGGTTTTAAAAGCAGCCAACTTCCAAACAGTCTAAGTTAAGATGCCATACGTTTATATTGTTTTAGATCAAACGGCTGGAAGATCTCCTGCTGCATCTGGTTGTAGTGCCTCATCTTATATCTCTAGGCTATGACATTTTACACTCAAAAATTTGTAATTGTGTATGAAAGGACCAAAATCTAGCTCTTAAATAAATGATAAATGTGTCTTTTTAATAAAAGACTCATCTGGGCAATATTACAAAATCTCTGGTCCTGATTTTTTTCCGTACATAATCACAAATGCAGATTTATATATTCCTCAATCTAGAGGGAAAAAGAATGATGTACTTGTGGAGTCCCTGGGTATAAATTATCATTCCAAAAGGGATCCACCTAAATGACCTTATTCTGTATGACAGGAAAAATGATGGCTTAAAGGACTCTTCTGCAATGACCTTTGATCCCATTAGCTTTCAGAATTTTAGCTTTTCAGATTTTAATTTGTCCAAAATACATATCAGCAAGATATAAAGGCAAATGCACCAGACTGGCAGTTGCGTGCTATGATCTAATGCTATGCTGCTCTGTAGACCACTGTGATTAAATATTGTGTTCATAAATGAGATATTTTTTTAAGCATGATTAATAGATTGTAATAATTCATGAGGGACTCTGTTAGGGTAGGAAATGAATGAACTGAATGCTGGCATCACACAGCATTTATAATATATCCTACAGTAGCTCATGATAAAAGAAATACTGGGGAATAGCTTTCCAGACTTGTCAGTGAGGAAGACAGCCCTACAGAGCAGCGCTCACCCCTTTAGCTTCCCTCCCATCAAAGGAGGGAGTTTAGTGATTTTTCAAGTGTGCTAAGAAAAGGGGGATCAGGATGTTTAACATGTGCTAATGACTTGTTCAGCTGAGAACCTAGGACCTCGAGCGCTATGCCTCTGTGTGACAGGGTTTGCTTCTGGCAAGTAGTCTCACTCTGCTCCCCGCGGGGTCCTTGTCACATCGGCTGCATTAGCATGTTCTGAAAAAATGGAAAACCATGAGAGGTGTCTACCGCAGAGCTGCAAAATGGACTGGGAAAAAACACTGTAGCTTCTGGGGGAGATTGTTTATTTTATCTGTTGATACTGACATAGTTCATATCTGTTCATATCTGGCATCCCAGTTCTCTAGCCGTGAGAGGTTGAGTTCTTGTCTGTGCATCAGCCATTTCATCACCTTAATGGCACGAAAAGTGTGGGATGGAAAAATCCTTTCTTAGGATGGGTGTCCACAGCTTTTATTTTAAAAAAAACCCACAAGTAAAGCTAAGGTTACAAATCCTTGTATTTGATGGGAAACCTACTTTATTTTTTCCTTTGTTTTCTTTACTCTTCTGTTTTGGTACTTATTTTCTCTGTAAGGAAGGTTCATAATCAGTGAACATACTTAGGCATAAGAACTAAGGCAGCTTCAGATTTTGCTTTGTTGACTCTCAGGAATCTGAAACACTGAGAAAGACCTTGAATCTGTGATATACTTTTTTTTAAATAGCAATTATTATTTGAAAGAATGAAAGCATAATCTACTTACTAAGCTAAATCTTCTTTTGTTGTGAATGCAAACTTGCGATGTAAATGTGTTCCTTTTCATTACCTTTTAAGTTGCACTCTGATTTATTAAAAGAACATTTTAGAACTTCAGAAAAATTAATCTTTATCAGTTACATTTGTATTTCTTCTAGGTTTGCAGTGGAATTAAACTACTACGTGGTTTTTTTCCTCTTTTCTACCTTTACAGAAATGTGACGAACTCTGGGAAGACTTCCATCAAAAACTGGTGGATGGGTCATTATTGACCTTGGATACGTATCTAGGACAATTTCCTGATATCAAAGTACAGTAATGATTTCCTATAAAGGACGATTTGTAAAATTACCATTGACTTTTAAAATAAATAGAAAATGAAATTACAAGCAAAGAAAAATAAAAATGGGTGAGGTCAAAGTCATTCTCTTCTGCAATGTAAAATACATTGTTCTCTAAGTAAATCCCTGACATTAGTTTGCATTGTTTATCCAGGTCAACAAAAATATTTTTCATTTAGTAGTACTTGGAAGTAAATAGCCTTTGTAGATAAAATTTTTATGTTTTTTCCTTCTCTTATTTATTTGGTATGGGATAATTCTCTACAACTTCAACAGGGATACATTAAGTTCTTCAGCTGTTAAAATAGCAGACAAATGACAACATGAAAAGCAGGCCTTTTGTTATTGGCTAGATGCACCTGTGGGTATCTAAATATCTCTTAACTAAGCCATGGTTCCTGTCTTTTGGTTAGTTATATATATTTTTTTTAAAATGCACGTTAGGAGAGACTGTTTTACAGAGTCTAGCATATCCCAAATGCCTGTCTTGGTGTACAGTCCAGGGAGATGGTTGCTAAATGAAATGTTGGGGATAAAGAATCATTACAGGTGAGAGGTAGATACATTTAAATTTGAACGTGGACATATCTGGAAATGCTTTGTGATGGTTTACGATTAAGTAGGCATCACACAGTCATCCCCTTTGTCATTTACATCAGGAGCTAAATTAAAAATAGCTGCAAAATCTCAACATTACTGATGTTCAATCTTAAACTTGCTTGTAAATCAAACTGCACTTATGCCTGCTTAGCGTGTAGAATTTACTTATAATATGTAGCTTTGTAAAGTCAGTATATATCAAAGGACTTTAGTTTTAAAAGAATTATAGTAGGTAAATTAGAATTGCTACTCTATGTTGAACTCCAGTTATCTTAGTTAGGTACCAGCGCAACTATACCGCAAAGTATATTTTAAGTATTTTCCAACTCTAGGGGAAAAAAAAAAATTATTAAATTTGCACACTACATATATAACGGGAAAGGATGGTGTTACCACGAGCTTAATAGGTCCACTTATTCTGGAGAATGAGACAACTCTTGTCTAACTGACATCTTGCTTATAAGACCTGTGAGACCTACACCCACAGAAAACCCCTCCAAACCATCTGTAAATGGATTCCTTAGCTAAGATAAGGTGAATAGTTTGCCTCTTTCACCATGTTCATGTTCTTGTGTGATATATTAATTCAGATGTGAACAGCAGATAAGGGAGAATAGAAAGACACCAAAAACTTAAATGACAACATAGGTAAAATAATTTTTAAAAGTGCTATTTGTGCTGACTTTCATTTCTACCCCTCTACAGACTCGCATTGCAAAACGAAGCAGAAAGCTAGTGGACTTTGACAGTGCAAGACATCATCTAGAAGCCCTGCAGAGCTCAAAAAGAAAAGATGAAGGCAGAATTACCAAGGTAACACAATCAGAAGGATGCTGGAAGAAGACTTGGAAAGCTCGGGTGATAATAAATATGAGAGACAGAGCACGAAGTTTCTCTTTTTTTTCCTCTCTGAAATAAAAATAATAATATCCTTAAGCATAAATGTGTATCAAGTATTTTAGTACATGTTGAGGGCACACACAGCCTCTTTCATGAATGAATCCTATCTGACCCCTAACTTTCTCTTGATGAAACTGAGGAGACAGCAACTCCTGTGTTGGCCTGCATGGCTTGGGACACAGTAATGTCCTTTGTTAATAAAAATTGTAAAAGACCCACCAAATAAATGCACAAAACTAATTTCTGCAGGTTTTACTATGTCATAGTGATTATAGAAGTCACTCTGTTTCATTTTGATTTAGGCAGAAGAAGAATTTCAAAAAGCACAGAAAGTTTTTGAAGAGTTTAACACTGATTTACAAGAAGAGTTGCCATCTCTGTGGTCACGGTAAGCCCAAGCAGGTGGTGTCTGGAAGGCCTAAAGGGAGGGGGAAGGAAAGGGAAACAAAAGGGAAACAGGGAATTATAATGAGCTAATAGCAAATGATTTGATGGCTCCTTGAAGATCCCATCTTTATTTTAAATAATGAAAGGAAAAATGCCTGCAAATAAACCAAAATTATATTTATTCTAAGTGTATTTATGTTGTTTCTTGCTGTGTATCTTGGCACTTAGGATTTGTTATCACACCTTCATTCTGAGGTGCAAAAAGGTCTCCATTTTATGGGTAAAGAACTCTGTTGAAGCACAGAATGGCAGATTGTGACTACAACCCACTGCTTCCATAACCTTTCTCAGATGCCTTGATAATGGATACCTGATCCATTCAAGGAAAAAAATAACAAAAAACGCTTGTTAATAAACAGGATCAAATGTTTCCACTGTCAAAAGCAACTGTAGAGAGCAACCATGTGCTTTTCTAGATTTGCAGTGAGTCTACTTACAGGTCATTTTTCTGTGAAAGGTATCAAAACAACAAACCTAAGAAACACATAAAGATTTTATGGCAGTTGTTCTTTCCAAGTTCCTATAAGGTATTACCAAAGTGGTAGAAGAAGAGAAAAATGGTGCTATATCTACATCATAAATACAAATTTCATACTTAAGCACTATGTCTGCCATGTAAAAGCATTTGACGGCATAGATCATTTTTTTCAGGTGTTGAATTATGAATTGTGTTTATACAGAAAATGCAGTCAAAATGAACAGGAGAAAAAAGGCATTAGAAAAAAAAATCTCATTACTGTGCTGTGTTCTTTAACAAATGATAGTCCAGAGTGAGAATGTCTTGTGAGTCGATGAAGTATCCTTTGTCTTCTCTGATTTTCCTTTTTCTAATTATCCTTTATCTTCTCTATTTTTCACCTCTGTAGAGGATTTTCCCACTGTGTTTCTGCCTATTTCGGTTGAAAAGCTTCTTAGCACTTCCAGATACTTATTTTATGGGCTTACTAAAAGTAAAACTGCATATGAATGATTTAGAGTAAGGGCCCTTGTATTTCAACATGTGCGTTGCCCAGTAACTAGTCTCGGGTAAAGGTAGAATTTAATTTGAGCAATAGGCATAATTTAGAAAGCGATTGCTTTCAGAGCCCCTTTTTTAGTGTTATTACAATTATTACAATTCTTCAGAAAGAAAATAATCCACTGATTTGACATTTTGCAGGCTTCTTATGTCAAAGATGATTTTTGTTAATAAAATCTGGAGAAATTGCTGGTCACTGGTTGCCTGCTGTCTGATGGGAGACAGGGTGCCCAAGAATACCTTGCCTTCTGCATGCTTGCGTCACACTCATGCCCATCCTTTCCAGTCTTCCTCTTCCCTAAAACAAGCTGTAGCCTCTTCCCCAGCTGTGGAGTACTCTCAACTTGGTTCACTCTGTGCAGTGTGAATTATGATGGTTCTTAATGGAAACAGAAATAATAATGAATTAATCTTAGATTTTGACATTTGAACCAATTATTTGCTTTGCTGAGAATAAAAGTCAAAAATGTTGCTGGTACTCTGGAAAAAATCAATTGATTTGCCTTTGTGGCCCCCCCACCCCTATCTTTTATTCTCTTTTTCCTTTCTTTGTGTCATCCTCCATAGACGAGTTGGCTTCTATGTGAACACCTTCAAAAATGTATCCAGCCTCGAAGCCAAGTTTCACAAGGAAATAGCTTTAGTGAGTAAAAATTAATGTCTCAAGTATAATGGATTATGTGATATGTATAACAGCAGGCAAATATCTTACAATGCAGCAGTAAAAATCTAGCAGAGGCACACGTGAGAATTTGTCCTAGACCCAGATTTGTATTTGTATTTTTTATTGTATTTTTTATTATTTTTATTGTATTTTGCCCTAGATCCAGATTTGTGCTTTTGTATTTGTTTCTACTTTCCATTTTAGTACTCCCCTTAAGGGAAGTGCAGCCTGTAAAATTTTGGATTATGATGCAATATCAGTTCTAGCACTAAGTTCACTTTCTCTTTTGATAACTTCTCCATTCCTTTTAACATAGTGTTGCCTTTGGTATTTTTTCTGTGTCCAGTTGCTAAACATCACATTGCTTTAATCAGTACAAGAAAAACATGTCAAGCATTCCCTCTGAGACTACTCTATACATTGTCAGCAATATGACGTTGCATCTGTGACTATTAGGCAAATCAAGCAGTTTCATGAGGATCTTTTGGATATACCTTGCTAAGTGGTAGTATCTAGAAACCTACTAATAGGAACCAAAATTGTTTGGAAAGCTCACTTAACTGAAGATCCATGTGAATTGGGATTAGGTTTTTGAGAGGGAAACATGAATCTTCTCAGCTACCCATGTTGCTTTAAACTGTAGGCAACCTCCTTGCTCAGCAATTAGGCAGCAGCCAGTCACACTTACAAACTTGAGCTCTGAAAACCAGCTTATATTTCTGAAGAACTGCTGTTATCTGCAATTCTATGGATTTTGATAGCTTTCCACTTAGGCTTTTGATATACGTGGCACTGAGTATTTTTGGAAGGCTCTATATGCTGTTTCAAAGTTATCAGATGATATAATAGCAGGTTATCAGACCAGATTTATCACGTGTGTTTTTAGCCATGACTGTAGTGCTTCATATAAACTTAGGCAAGTGTTTTGTTTTCACAGCTATGTCACAAACTATATGAAGTAATGACGAAGCTGGGAGATCAGCACGCAGACAAGGCCTTCACCATTCAAGGGGCACCAAGGTGAATTTACTGCTTTTTCTAATGAATTGCATTGCAGTAGGCTTTATGGGTTTTAGTATATACAGTAACCACCTACAGCATTTGTAGCAATTGCTACACAACACGGTCCCGGTGTCTGTTCAGGATGGTAGATAAGGTACTTTGGATGAAGTTCTTCTCAATGTGGTAAAGGTGCAAAACTTCCTTCATCACCCACTTATTTTTCCTGTCAAAAAAGGATAAAAGCCAGATTCTCAGCTGTTGCAATTTAACCTAGTTCATCGTAGACTGTTACACTATTTTGCACCAGCTAAGTATGTAGCTCGTTTATTCTTAGATCCTCAGTTTACAACAACATCGCTAACTCTTGTAATTTTTTTAAAGCCTTGAAATATTTAGATGTGTTTTTAACCCCTAAAGACATATAATTAGGTGAGAATCCCAGCCTTTGTAAGTCAGCTTTTATCTCTTCTGTTCATGGGGAAAAGTCAAGAAATGTGATCTGAGAGTGCATCATAAAAGCTGAAGAAAAATAATATCACAAAATACTGTAATTTTAATGACTTTCAAGAGAAACCTTGTCTTAAAAAGCAAAAAAAAAAAAATAATCAGATGGTGCTTTCTTAAGATCAGTGGGTGCCAGTGCAGTATGTCTAGGTTTTTTTGCTTGCAATGAATATAGCCTTTCTGCCATAGTTTGATCTCTTAGTACTGTAATAGTGATAGGCAGAAGACGCTGAAATTATGAAACAATGAGACTTACCAAAACAGTGATATTTAGCGTGAACACATAAATCCCAAACTTCCCGCCAATACCAACTCATCAGAAGGATTCAGAACAATACTATAGCTTCTGCTAATTTGCCCTCAAGCCAATGGACTCAGATTAGCAACAATACTGACCAAACAAACATCTGCCTCAAACATATGGCTGTTATTTTTACATTTGTTTTGATCTCACTTTGGAAGAACAAAAAATGAAACATTGTACCTTCTAACCTAATATAAAATTCAGAACTACTTTATTTTAAAAGTGTCCAAAATTTTTGGTTTGGATTAGTTCAGTGTTTACCCATACTTATATATATTTACATACAGCCTCTGAAGTTGTTAGTTAGTGCATCACCACTTCCAGCCCCTTTAGGATGGACTCACAAGCTGGCCTGTATTCCCATAAAAGATTTGTAGAAAACTTTCTTATGATGAAAACCAATGTAGTGCTGGAAAACTAAAAGCAATTTTTGTAATAAATAGATGTTTTGTCCATCTATGTCTCTTAGACCATGTCCAGCATGCTCGTGCTTGTTCCCACAGAAATACTTGTTCCATTAGTGAGTAGATGAGTAGACATAGGTTAATGGGGTATGATCTTAACTTATTTTTTAAATGCTTTTTAAAAGGACATTTGTTTTTTAGTTACTGTGTTACTCTCTTATGCTGTACTGTTCATGGAGCCTTGTGTGAAAATCTGTATAGATTCTGACTTCCATTGCTCTAAAAGGTCTTTGTGAGATAAACTAGCTTTTCTTCTTAGATATGCATGAGAAGTAGATACTAGACAAGTACAGTACCTAATCTTTCCTTTAAAGAAATATATGAAAAGAAACAAAAACTTGTATGCTACTGGATCCCATATCCTGAAGGCAAATACTGTACCTGGGAAAGAAATTTCTTAATAACTGCTTATTTTTTTCTTTTTTAATACTTCCACAGAAAGAGGTGGTGAGTGTGAGCTAAGTCCATGCTTTCCAAAGAAAAAATTTCTCTTGTGTTAGCATTAGGAACACATTTTTGGTGTGGTCTGCTCAATCAGGTAGTGCTTCTGTTCTCCCTGAAGATGTGTAGGAGTTGCCCTTCTCTGAGTACTGTGGTCATTGAGTGCTGTAGTTTATAGCCTCCCCAAGCTGTAAGCTTTCAGCATTTCCAGGTAGCTGAATATGCATTAGTGTTTGCACCAAGTCCTTTCATGGGAAGGAAAGTCCTTTCTCCTTTCTGAGGACTTCATCAGATCTTTTCTTAGTGTCAGCAGAGCTCTGTTGAAGTCACTTGATTGCTGCTTGTTTATAGTTGTGATGAGTTGTCTCTGTAAATAGCAATATTTTTGTTATAATCCTGATTGTTTTTTATTTTATTGAAAGCTTTCTGAAGTCGCTGAGCTTTTAAAATTATTTGCATTATTCATTGTTATGCATTCCTCTGGAGTTTATATCTTCAGAGACTTTTATTCTGAGAACTGTATGAAATGAAGAGAATAATTCCATCTCACATTTTGTGATAATTACAAACTTATACATGAAACATTATTTCAAATACAGAATCTGAAAAAATGCAGGTACTCTGTTTCCGTCAAGTTACGGTGGTCAGGTAAACAGATGTTCCAAAAATCAAGGTCGCTCAAAATTAAAAATTTCTTTGATGCTGTGAATCATTGAGTTTTAATTTAATTTAGTTTCTATTTTAGTCATTTATAGTGGCTCAGCTCATCTACTGCTTTTTGTGGTCACTGGCATTACACCAGGGATGCAGTTCAGCTGTGACATCAAATTGCCAAAGTAGTAAGTCTACATAATATGAATGTCCTTTGCCATTTCTTTGCTTCTATCTAGTGATTCAGGTCCACTCCGCATTGCAAAAACACCGTCACCACCAGAGGAGGTCTCTCCCCTGCCCAGCCCTACTGCAAGTCCCAACCATATGCTGGCACCAGCATCTCCTGCACCAGCCCGACCTAAGTCACCCACACAGGTAAGTGGAAAACTGTCAGGAGAAACTGGCCTGTTGTGCAGTAAAAGATAGCTGAGGTGATGTTTGTGGTGGGTTTTTCATTTAGGCTGTGACTGAAAAATAACAGAGAGGCCACTGTCTCTGTTGCATTCTGTTCCATTCATTGGTTCATCCCTGTGTTATGAGCTTGGGTGGAAAGTGATTTTTATGTAAGCAGGAAGGAAGAAAATTTAAGGTGCCCAGTGCACTGGGGGAAATTCTGGAGAAAAAGCAAAAGATTGCTTAAAAAGTTGCATAGTCTTTAAGGACCCATATCCTAGCAACGATAGATTAAAAAAAAGTTTCTAAAACCGCTTTGTGAATTTCAGTGCATTATTTATTTCTACTCTTCATTCATCTTCTTATGCTTACCCTGGGGAAAAAAAAAAAAAGGCCAGTGTTTATCACTGGTCTGGCCATCCTCTAAAGCAGTAAATAATAGAGCTATCTTAAATACTGCTGTGATGGTTATTAATAATTAAAGGCTTATCAGTTTTTATTAACAGTGGATCAAGAAGTTTGACACTGTTGAAGTCACTGGAGTTATTTCTATTCTCACCAGTACGGGTGAAATAAGAATCAGGTTCATGCATTACTTTTATCTGTAGCATGAGATTCATATGTGATACCTCCTGAACATATCAAAAATGTGTGTTGATGTTACTGATGTTTTCAGAATTGGGATAGCTTCTGTCCTATTTCTGTGGTGGAAACACATCACAAGACATGTAGTTTTGCATTTAATTACATGTGAACACACTCATTTTCTCTGGTTTCCCAGAATGTGATACCTCACTGCCTGAATATTCATCTGGTAAGACTCACTTTAGTCTTACTGGTGCAAATGGTGTTATGTTAATATACTACATGAGGATTTTTTGTGGATTTCTTTTCTTGGTGTTTTAATAGATTTTAAAATTATCCAACAATATCTGGTATTATTCCAAGCCTGGTTCTGTGCAGTTTTGTCCTTCCAGCTATAGGCTGCTTAGGAGAGGAAATGTCTTGCACTGTGTGCCCATCACAGCAGAAAAAAATCAGCCAAGAAATGTTTTATTGCTTTTCCCACAATGTTTATTTCAAGGCCTTTGGTGGGGAAACTGTACAGTTCCTTTCAATCCATGACTTATTCCCACATTTAAGGTGAAGCAGCAGAGATAAAAACCTAACATAAATTGTTTAGGCCTAGCTTAAAGCCCTTTCTTTTATCTCTGAACTAGTCTGTGACATTTTTACTGTCTGTCTAGCTGAGGAAAGGTCCACCAGTCCCACCACTACCCAAGCTCACGCCTACAAAGGAGCTGCAGCAGGAGAATATCATTAACTTCTTTGATGATAACTTTGTCCCAGAAATCAGTGTGACGACCCCATCACAGGTAAGCTTCAGAGGATGGTCCAACTTGCAACAACCTCAAGTTCTCCAAGATGGTGGCCTTGGGGCTGATGTCTGTGGGGAGTGACAAGGAGCGTCCACATGAAAGGCAGAGGCACAAGTAGCATTTTACATTGTCTTGAAAGGGTCACACATATATTGCTCTATTTTTGAATAGGCCACACATAATCACTCGAAAGGGCTAATATTGCTAACATATTGAAAAAAAACTTGGAAATTTCCTCAGAGACGTGGCTAAAAATACTGCGAAGCAGCCGTATTTAAGGTTTAACTGCATTCAGGTTGTATTACAAGGTAAGAATTCATCTAAGATGCTTTTTTTTTCTAATCCTAAGCATCTCAACTGGCACTTTACAGTCATCCTTCATTACTTCTGTTTCTTCCATCAAAATCATAAAATATATTCCTTGTTTACTTTTGAGTGATTTTTAAAAAAATGGAACTTGGCTGTTTTAATCAACTTTTTGCAGGTTGTTGTGGTTCAAGCCGACTGGGACAAAAACCATGTGGCTCCAGCTCACTCCTCCCGCCACCCCCATTATCACAGTGATGTGGAGGGAGACAGTTCAGCTAAAAAGGCTCAAGAGTTTGGGATTAAGGATAGGGAAGGTAGTAATCTACCATTTAAGATGATGGGCAGAGAACCAGAGACACTTGGGGAGAAAAACATAGATTTAATTCACCACCACCATTTACGAAGTGGGATGGTGAGAGGAATACATCAATAAATATGACCCAATCTTAAATATACTTCTCCCCACTCCCCCCGACTCCTTCCACCTTCGCAGCTACCTCCTTCCCCCCATCAGTGCAAGAGGGGCAGAGGATGGGGGGTACAGTCCATCTGGAAATTACACATCGTGCATGGCAGCTCCTCCTTGAGAAAGAGGGCTCCTCGCAGTCTCTCCTTCCAGCCGTGTGGTGCCCACCTCACAGGAGGCAATCCTCTTCCTCCTCATGAGTCCCTCAGGGCCACAGATCGCTTTGGGCACATCCACTGCTGATGCTTGGTCTCACATGGGGTTCTGCACGTGCCACCATTTCCTGGGCACCCTCACAGCTGTTGATTTCCCCAACTGTCAGCCATTCACCTTCCTGCCATCTCAGCCACCACAGAGCTTCAGGAAAGGGTCCTGCTCCAGCAGCCTTCTCCCTTTCCTTCTCCTCTGGGACTCTCCTTCCCCTCTTTCTTCTCAGGGTGATGTTCCTCCAACAGAAGAACTCCCCAGCATTAAAGACAGGACAGCTCAAGACAAGATGAAGCCAAAAGAGAGAGAAAGAACAATGGGCTTGCCTCTTAAATACCTTGATGGCAGAGGCACTGACTGGCCTGGCCCTGGCCAGAGGCAGGTCTGACTTCTACCTGGGGTGGGGGAGACTCTTGAAGCTTCACCTCTGCTTTTACAAAAACCCTGACTGACTCAAACCCATGACACAGGTATAAAAGACTGCTCCAGCTAGATTGTTCATTCACCTGATTTTGATTTATAGAAACAGTTGCATAGCAGATAAATGAGTAAAACTACTTTTATCTCATTATGATGTAATTTTTAAAAAATTGTGTTTGTATTCAGTTATTCAGCTTTTATGCAGTTACGATAACTGCTAGTTGTTCAATAATGGACTCTTTCTGTTGTGATAATTACAACTCTGAAATCTGAATGCATGTCTGATAGACTGGGGAGAAGTATGCAGATCTGAAAATTATGCGGAATATTTGTGAATTTTTGTTTTCATATGAATTATAGTTTTTGTACTAATTCATTTGAAAACAAAGGAGAATGTAGCACAGCAAGAAAAAACAGAATTAATTTAAAGAAATGGAACATTGATTTGTTTTCTTGTGGAGGGGAGAAAAAGACACTGCTGTCCATAGACATCTATCTGGAAGAGAAAAGTCTTTGTGCAATTAAAGAAGTAATGACAGGTCCCAGTATGAAGCTGCTGCAGGGCCCTCCTGCTAACAGGAGATTGCATCATCACACTCTGTTGCCTCATCACACCCTGACTTCATGGGCATTAGCATTCTGGCAAGAGTTGGTGTAACCTGTGCTAGATGTGGTCACCTGCATGAAATGCTGTATCCACCTAAACTTCACCTGTCAGATGAGCCAGGGAAGTAGAAATGGAACTGGTTTGCTTTTCCATTAAGAGCTGACACTGAAATAGGGCTTTACATGAATGTAAGTCACATTTTCAGAATCTTTACATCCTTTCTACGAGATTGATATAAAAATGGAATTGCATTTGTGCTGCTGAGAATTGAAATCTTTCCTTTGTCTCTCAAGGAAGAATTGATCCCCCTTCAGTGAGTGATTTATTTCCCTCCCTCCTCCACAATCAGTGACATGGGAATGACCTAAGCTATTCCCTGGCCACCTCATCATGAATCATATTATGGTTTGGGTCAGAAGGGACCTTAAAGATCACTTAATAACAATCTCCCTGCCAAGGACAGGCACACCTTCCTCTAGACCAGGTTGCTCAAAGCGCCATCCAAACTGTCCTTGAACACTTCCAGGGAGGGGACATCCGCAGCTTTTATGAGCACCTTGTTCTAGTGTTTCACGACCCTCGTAGTAAAGAATTTTGTTCCTAATACCTCATCTAAATCTACCCTCTTTCAAATTGTTACTCCTCGTCATACCACTACAGTGCTTGATAAAGAGTCCCTGCCCATCTTTCCTGGAGGCCCTCTTTAAGTACTGGAAGGCTGCTATAAGGTCTCCTTCTCTGGAGACTTTCAAAACCTGCCTGGCTTTTCCTGCGTGGCCTTCTCTAGGTGATCCTGCTTTAGTGGGGAGGTTGGACTAGATAATCTGTAGAGGTCCCTTCCAACCGCTAACATTCTATGGTTCTGTGATTACCCGGAACCTTCTCCAAGCTGAACAACCCCAAGTCTCTCAGCCTGTCAATTTTGATTCAATCATCTGCACTTCTCCCTCCAAATAACCAACCCCCATCACTTAAGTATCCTTACTTTATGTATAGGATTTGTATCCTTTTGTAAGAGAATCAGTTATTGAAAATATATTGCATGAAATCCAGTCCACAGGAAACATGGACTTACTTCCCTTGATGCTTCTGGCATCTCCTGTGCTCCCAAAGCCCTTTTTAGACAGTATGGAGGACACTACTGATCCTGCAGAGACCTCTAATGATACAGGACTTCCCAAAGGACCACCCCTGGTTTCCTTGGCACTGCACTCATGCAGAAACACAAATCCAATGGGCTGCTGAAGAGAACTTTGCTGCTTTAATCCTATGTTTCAGAGAGGATTACAAGCAGGCCAAACTCAAATAGCCTGTAATTGTTGTTCATCTTTCTTTACTAAGTGGTACTAATGCGTTCGGTGTTGTGCAAGATGCTGAAAGACAGTTCTGCTTGACGCTGTAGAATATTTTGATCCTGTTTCAGCAAGGCAGCTCACACTTCCAGTTTATTCAGTTATCAGGGATGGATTTAATTACTACTAAGTAAAAGAAAGAGGTAAGAAACAAGATGTGTTATCTGTGCTAAGATTAAAGGATCATTTAGAAATGAGTATTCCTTGCTTTATTTCTTGTTTTCTTCACATAACTTTGCTCCCTGGTGTCCAGTTACTAGCTTGGATGTTGCAAGCCTCTACAATACGCCCACTCTAGGTGTTAATGTGTTTGAGTGTCTCAGATAGCCAACTGAAGAACTTGTATCTGCTAGGGCTATTTTAAGACTTATATAGCTGTGTACAGAGAAAGGGTGGAAGTTCTGGTGGTCCTTGCAGGTTTCTTGTTCCTTCACCATCCTTCACGCATAGATATCCTCTGAGTGGTACAGCCTTGCTTCTGCCACAGCCACCTCTTTCAAATGTGGTATTTATTCATGCTTCATGCTATGATGGAATTAACGCTGGATGATTGGCAGGCCTTTATGTCACAGCTTTGTCCCTGTTCCTCTTAAATCTCCATTCAGTGTGATATCTCATTTACTATGTATGTTTATTTGGGCGTTTGCTCCTAAAGTTATGACAAGAGTTCTTTTCATTTTGGTCTGAGATAAGAAGTAATGGTAATTTTTGCAGGCTGTGATCTGTACCCTGTCATCATGCATGTTCTAATTGAGACTCCTATTCATTTAACCCAGTCCTTATAAATAATGACTTACTCTGGAACCTCACTGCGAGATAATAAACTTTTCCATCTCCATACATTTCTGATGATGTACTACTAATGCTGCGTTGTTTTGTCAAGCCGTATGACATGAGCGAACACTAGTACCTCAGGGGAACATGTGATGAAATCTTGGACAAAAGACATGCCAGAGTGCATGTAATGCTGGTTACTGGTGGGAAGGGCTGTTTTGGTTTTGACTTTTTAAAGTGTGAGACTTTTTAAAGTGTGTCAGACCAGTCATCCATCATCACCAGTGGCCTGAAGCAGAGGCCAAGGGAAGAACATAAGACAAGGCAAGCAAAGTTGGTACTCCTTATACCCTCTTCTCCTATAGTCTCCCAGCTCTCAGCCATTTGCAGCTCAGGGGATTCCTCAGCATGATTTCTACTATTTAGTAGTCCTCAACAGACTAATTCACCACAAATTTGTTCTTTCAGCATGTGTAAATTTTTCACATTCACCCTACCTGATGGCAAGGAGGTCCCCAGCAGAACTCTGTGCCACACGGAGTACCTTAACACCTTTTCTTTATTCCATATCTGCCCCCATCAACTTTGTGGCCACCTGCCGTCCTGCTTTGGAGGAGTCTTGGAGCAGCCAGACCCCTGTGCCTCTTATGCTGGTATAGACACTGCTCACATCACCCCCACACTGCTCTTCCAGACTGAAGAGTTCCAGGTCCCACTGTCATTCTTAGCATGGGAGCTGAGGAACTATTTTGTCCATGTTTTCAGGTGACACAGATTGCTCAGGCATCTTGTGATGTATGGAAGTCATTATCTACATTTGAACATCGTTTTGTGGAGAGCAACACTAATTTGAAAAGTTTACACTTAATGTTTTTATAGTAGAGAGGCTTCGTTTGTATATTTTACTATCATCATCATTATTATTGTCTCCTAGTTCTGCTACTCCTACAGCTGCCCTTTTGTTCTAGATTTTCCGTGGCATACACTTTGGTCACAGTCAGTAATGGGACATTGGACTATGTGGTCTGACCCTGTGTTACCATTGTTACATAAGATTATATGTAAATGTATGTGTACATATAAGCTCCCATGGTACTGTTTCCTATCTGAACAATTTTCAAAACAGCGTTTTAATGAATACTTCACTATCTACATATTCTGTACATCAAAACACAAGCTTCTCTCACTGCTTAATAAACACTAAAGAACTAGCAGTATCCAGTACTAGCCTTGTTACCAAACCCAAGATGCTTACCTAGAATATTTATCATTAGTGATAATTAAATCTCAGCTACAGTTTCACACTAATTAAAATTTTATGTTGAAGCACGCTGATTATTTTTTCATGTTACTTTACAGCAGGAAAGGCCTGCAGTTTGCCAAACCAATATATAAATTTATAGTGACCTCAGAGGCCTTGGCTAATTCATTAATTACAAACAAACATAAAGAAAGCTCTACCACGTAATCCATTTTTTTAAGAGCAGATCTGTGAAGCGACATTTAGTTAGTGTTATGTAAGATGTTTCCTGCAGCTTGGAGCTAAGGGCAGCATTAAATATAGATGGATATTTATGTTCAGAATCGAAATTTAGTTCAAATGCATTTGTGTCCTTCTGTATTGGCTTTTCAGTAATGTTTGTGTTTGGTGAGATATTTAAATATTAGAATGTATGGACATTGGGTGCCATTTTGGTGTCTGTCTCAAAGGGCCTTCATGGTCAAACAGTGAATACTCAGCACTTTTTCAAAAAGGCTGCAATTTGTTTAGCCTGAAAAGATAAAGCTGCACTCCGGAGAAAACAAAGGCATTGTAAGCATGAAGCTTATAAAAATAAAATTAAAAGTTACACTAAAGCTCTGGAAATTCTTAGAGATTTCTCCCCTCCTGGCTTGCACCACAGCTAAAAAGTATCTGATTTTTTGTTTGTTTTTTTTCTTGGTCCTCTTTATATTTTGCTGCCTAGGGCAGCTTTTGAAAAATGAGTTTTTCAAGAGTTGCATCTCTCTTCTAACAGAATGAAGTTCCTGAAGCTAAGAAAGAAGAATCTTTGCTAGATTTGGACTTTGACCCTTTCAAGCCAGAAATTGTATCCACGGGAGTTATTCATTCACCAATGTCTCAGGTATCTCTTTGCCTTGAGGTGGGCGAAGTGTATGAATGCAGTGTGCTGCCTTCGGTAGAAAAGGTTTGCCTCATTGTACTGATGAGCAGCATATCTGCAGAGTGTCTGAAAAACTTGATCTTCCTGAGCAGCTGTATCTTTTCCCATTCAGTAATTCCGTACTTGATGATGTACTGGAAGGAGAGTTAATTGTCAGGTGGTAAAATATGTCTGCCAATGAGAATGGTTGCTGGTACCTTGGCCTTGGCTTTGGGGGCCGGTTAGCTCAGTCGATTAAGAGCATGGTGCTGATAACACCAAGGTTGCAGGTTCGATCCCCATTCCCCTTGTGTTGCCTGATCTAGTTGGGAGGTGTCCCTGCCCACAACAGGGAGATTGGATTAAATGTTCTCTAAGGTCCATTCCAGCCTAGGCCATTCTATGATTCTGTGATGAGTAACTCCTAGTGCCAAAATTATAATTCTCCAGCACCTGTTTTCCTGACATTTTTTCTGACTTGGCTTTGACTCTTCATGTTTGTAAAGATGCATCAGAGGGTCTAGGTCTTGTGGAGCCAGCATGCAATTGCTTTGCTGGGATGGAGTTTCTGTACCAAGCAGTGGATATGATCTGAGTGGTTTTGTAAATCTATTTTAGATCTAACCTCAAGGAAAATGAATGGATGAAGGAGGAAGTTTCCGTACAGGATGTTGCATTAAAGAAATTCTGCATTCTAGGATAATATTTGCCATGGTAGTTTCTTGCACCAATATTAAAAGAAGAAAAAAAAAAGAGGAAGAGGAAACGGAAAAAAAGGGAAAGGGAAAAGGAAAAAGAAAAAAGGATAAAAAAGGCTGATATATCCAAATACTGATTTGCATTTGCTTTTGCCTTCATTACCTGGAGGGCTAATAGTACTGTTGAGGAGTTCTCTTGGCCAGCAGAGCTGTAGCTCTGTGTTGTACAGAGAGAAGGAAACAACATTAACCCACTGTTAGCAAGACCTGTTATCCCTGTGGCTACAACTAACCTGGCGTGTACTGTGAGACAAGAGAGGACTCATCAGTTTATCAGGAATGCTGCACTGGGAAAGGAGTGAGAAGACAAGACGCTTTAAGGCTGAGATAGTCCTGGTTCTCTGCTGATCTCTGTCTCAGTTTGTTAATATCTTATTTGGTGTGCAGTCCTAGTTATATAATGAGATCTGAAGTGATCTCTGATGGATTATGTTTGTGAAAGCAGAAGTTGTTCAGAGACCCATTCTGTCCTTATCTTTTTTTATAAGGACAGAATGAGTCTCTGAACAAGGCAAGAAAAGAAGCTAAATGCAGCAATCTTTTCTCTCAGGCAAAGATAGATGTCACATTTAACATCTGCAAATATCTCAGGAACAGTTTTAAATTTTATTTTATGGATGTGGGTTTTTTCATGGACTTTAACCAAGGTGTGAGTATAGTATCACAGAACCACAGAATGTTCAGGGTTGGAAGGGATCTCTAGAGATCATCTAGTCCAACCCCCCGTGAGAGTTTCTGTCCTTTACTCACCCAGAAGATATTTGCAGTGGTAGCTGCTACAGTAGCACTGAAAAGGACTTGTTTTCTAAAGAAATACACATGAGAACCAAACGTGAGCATGTGAAACATCACAGAATCACAGAATCTCAAAATTGTTGAGGCTGGAAAAGACCTCATAGATCATCAAGTCCAGCCTATGACTCAACAGCATTACAAAGGCTAGACCATGGCACTAAGTGCCACATCCAGCCCGCTTTTGGGACCAACCAGCAGAGTTCCTTCTCGTATGGTGGGCTATTAATATTTGGCATGACATCTGCTGCTTTTCTTTCATTTGTCCATTCAGCTCTTCTGCTGAGAGGATGCTAACATTTATTACTTAACAGGATGGACAAGAGAATAAAAATATTGGTCACCTTTCTTGTTTTTTTTCACCAAAAGCATGCCATTCTCTTTCCTGTTGTCAAAGTTATGAGAAAACCCACTTGTTCTCAGTGGATAACTGGATCTTTTTACATTTTTTTTTAAAACCTGACCTATGTACGTTCTTTAAAGCTTACACCTTACAGAGACTCCTGTACCTGTTAAAAGTCATTCAGTCACCAGCTCAGAATCTGACTGTTACTCAAGTATGTGGGAGTGTGAGTTTGCTGGAAACAACTGCTTTGAAGTGGGAAATACCACAATCCACCACATACTGCTAATCCTATTTAACCAAAAGGCATGTTATGCAGATATGCACCCCTCCAAACACACACACATGTAAAATATGTGTTAAAAATATACATATAAACTAATTCCTTCTTATTATGTAGCATGTTGAACGCAGAATATTATTTTTCTAAGAGCCTCTTTTTACTGATCCTTTTTTCAGACATTGCCGTGGGATCTGTGGACGGTAAGCCTGTCATTTATCATTATGAACTGGGATATTTCTATGCTTCTGATTTTGTAACACCCTAAATGCAGATTTGCAGTGCTTTTACCAAAAGCCAGGATTAAGAATTTATAGACTGTGACAAACGCTTTGAGGTAGATGAAGCCACTGGGAATCTTTTAAATCTAACAACAGCAAAAAATAATCTCTGTTGCTTGGCCTACAAAACCTAAATATTGTCAGAAATCTAGACTAATAAGATCCACAATCATTACAGCTAAGTGTATGTTGCTTTTATTCTCATGTCTGAATTACAGCTATTAGAGGATAGGAATGGATGCCAGTCACTTGTTGTAATTATCTGAAAGGGTAGTTCCTCAGGATTTTAACCCAATGGACAGCCATTTTCTCAAAGTCCAGGAGTAAAGCGAGAATTTAACTTCTTTGTGGACATAGAGTGAACTGGTATTATTTACAAAAGAAACTACTACTGTAGGAAACTGCACAAATGCTTCTTCCTGATGCCAGATCAGATACAATGATCCACAGGAAGAGAACAGCTCATTTTTTGGAGCTTTCTTTTGACTTTATGTCATGGGCATAGATGGTTGGCTTGACATGGAGCCTGGTTCACTCATTTTTGACATTTTGCAGCTTCAGCCAGCACAGAAATCTGTGGATACTTCTTGTGCCTTCAGATTAGCAGCTCTTTTGTGAATACATGGCATGTGTGATGTATATTAAATGCTCATCTCTTTCTATTGGGAAAGGTTAAATAAAGCCTGTTAAATAAAGTTACATATGTAGGCTAGCCAAAATTTCAAGGCTGCCAATATCTAGACCAGCTAAAATAACCCACAAATGTTTCAAATGTATTGCTCTAAACTTACATTAGATATCTTATCAATGTCTTCTTTTCGCACAGGTTTATTTATAGCTTGTTAATGTTATATATGTGTTTTGTATTGTAACTATTTTCCTCTTTGCTCTCCTTTAAAATGAAATAGTGAGCTTCCCAGCTAAATGCTTGAAATTAGGGATACTCAGCCTTTTACTGAGTTTCTTTAAGCTGAGCTCAGAGTAGTTGTTGATGTTCCTTGCAGTTTTTTTATCTCTTAAAAGGGCTATGCAGGCAGCGAATTTTGTGACTTGATGCCTTACTCTGTGTGGATGTAAATGCCTCTGCATGGCACAGGATGATGGAGAGCTGCCCTCTGCACTGCCCAAGTGATGCAGTGATGCCATAGTGTAAATCCAAGCAAGCCCCACTGCCACTGGCGTTGTTGCCTTCCTTGGTCTTTTTCTCCCAAAGCAGCTTCTCTTTTCAACTGCAGTAAAAATGCCAGTGGCTCACAGAGGAAAGCAAGTTGTTCTAAATATTCAATTTACATGTAGAACTTATAATATAATACAGAGTCTGGAAGCGTGGCTTAAAATCAATGGCCTGAGATTAGCCTTCTGTGGAGTGGCAGGGGGGGGGCCGGCCCCCCCTCCCCCCCCCCAATAGAGGGAGGCCCCCTGCCACTCCTTCCCCACAGCAATTTTGTGACGGCTGCTGGTTGGAGAATTCCTAATTAACAAACTGCTGCTGCAACCATGGAAATCACTTTTTTTTCTTCTGTGTTTTATGTGTATGATTTTCTTCTATACAGACAAGCAGCGAATTGGTGCAGCCGGTAAGCAAACTTTCCTTCAAAATCGCAACCTCTGTAGAGACATGCTTTAGTCAGTGTGGTGTAACATGTAGTTTTCTGGTTTTGTCTATCAATGCTGCTCTTCTACATTGCTATCTATTACCTCCAAATGTTGCAAACCACATAGCTTTTCCTTAAACAGCTTAATTTAGTCACTTTCATTCTTTAAATTAAAATTACTCTAGTAAAATAGAAAATTTGTGTTTTCTCATCAAGTCCTCCTTTATCTTTTTCATCTTGTGTTTTTTCTTTGCTTTTCTGTCTGCTTAAAGCCTGATTCTTCAAAAAGTCTTTCCCTGTGTAACCTGGTCATGGAGGAAACCCCAAACAGTGGGCCATCAGAAGATATTAACAGATCTCAAACTGATCTAGGTTCACTCAACTGGGGCCTAGATATTAGCACACTCAGTGTCAGCCAGGAAATTACTGCAGGCGGTTCTTTGCTTTTCCCTGGGGCAGAGCAAACCTCAATTGAACCCACAGGTACTCTGGGTACTCTGCCTGCTAGTGTTTGGCCTGCTGTAGGTGAGCAGGAGGATGGTGCACCAGGGTCAACTTCTTCAAATGAAAACCAGAGGACTTCACTGGAGGACCAATTGGATGCCAAAAATGTCCCATGGCAAGATGTGATGACCAATCAGCCTTTAGAGAGCATAACCAATTTTGAGACACCCATCTTGGGAACCGATAGCTTGTTGGGTGAACCTCTCTCATGTGATGTGCAAAAGGCAGAGGAAGAGCAAGAGGAGGACAAGTGGGCAGGTGTTGAGCCAAGTGAAAAGGTAGAGACCAGAGCTGTTAACTACAAGGAGGTAGAAGGTACAGAGGAACTGAAAGAGCAAGGTTGTGAAACCAAAGGAAGCAGTGAGGTGGAACTTTATAAGGGTTTAGCAAAATTAGATCTTGACATTTTAGCCAGCACAGAGGTAGAAAATTTACATAAGTTAGAAGATAATCATGGGGATGCTAGGAGAGCTAGTGGTGCTAACATGGAAAACCTCAGGGAAGAAGAATTCAAATGGGACAATGTCATTGAGGGGACAGATGGAGGAACACCATCTTTGAGCACAGGGCTGGAAAGTGGGGACAAAATAGTAGTGGACAACTGTGAAACTACAGAAGGCACTGGTGCTGAACCTGAGAGAGCCTGTGCTATCTGGGATCTGGACCATGAAAGGGCATTTGAGGATGGCTTAGACCAAACTGACAGTGGTACTGGAGAGAAAACATCCGTGGAGTGTATAAACACGATGGCCTGTGTTTGCCTAGAGGTAACTGACCACACAGAAGAGGATCCTACAGACACTGGAAACATTCTGTGTGATGCTGAATTACTCAGTGCAGAAGAGTCTGATAAAGGAACCGAAGACAACAGCATCAGTCTTCTCTCAAACAGTAGCACTGCTGCTGAAGGTCAAGCTGCTGCTGAAAAAGAGTGGGCATTGCTGCCTGAGACAGCTGATGCTACTAGCACAAGCTATGGTAATCCTTGCCTCAATAATGCAGAAGACCAAGTGACAGGTAGGGCGGCAGCAGCAGTGGTTGAAGAGCATCCTGGTAGCAGTGGTGTTCCTGAAGCCTTGGAAACAGACCCCTGGCTGGCAAACTGGGATCCGACAGTTACTAATGATTCCTGGGGGTTTTCTAATCTGTCAGATGGCCAAGCCAATGGACTTGATAATTGGCCTTTTTTCTCCAAGCAACAAGACTCAGAGGAAGGTAACTTGGAAAACGTTTGGTTAGGCATTAGTGATAACTGGTCGACACAAGACATAGGAGGGGCTGATAACAGCTGGGGAGAAGTAGGTGCAAGTACAAGCAATAAAAGTCAGGAGGCATCAGTAAAACAAGGCTTGCCTGGGGAGCAGGCAGGCATTAGCAATCCTGGACCAAGCAAGGAGATAGCTAGGCCCTTGGCTCTGTTTCAAATGGGAAATTCCAGAAATGCTAGCACCGAGAGTCCAACTAGTCCCAAAGACAATGAGACCAACAACTCAGATTTATCTGAAGATGAAATTGCTAACCGGAGATATGGATTGTTGTACCAGGAAATTGAGGCTGATAAAGAAGAGGTACCTACCCCAGTGTGTAGCCTAGTCTAGACAAAGAGTTCCTTAGGCCATGCATAACCTTGTCGTTTAAAAACGGTCCATTTGTTTGTTTTCCCACTGCCCCTCCTAAGCCTGTGCTATTCTTTTCTTTTTTTTTTTTAAACAAATTGCCATGCAACTGTTCATAGCGTGGTGCCCTTCAGCTGTGAAGCAGGCTGGCAAGAATGCCTTTCAAAATGGTGAATGAAGCTTTGAACTGTGAAGGCACGTTGTGTCTCACAGGTTTCATGGTTTATATGTACAGCTTTTAATGCACCTGGTCTTTTTTTCGTATTATTTTATAAAAATATTTAAATTATTCTGCTTTTTTGTTTTGGTGTTTTCTTTAAGCCTGTGACACCTGTTATCAAGTAGCACTGTCCTTAAATTTCTTGCTGCTTTACCCTTCAGTTTAATATTTTATTTTTTTTTTAATGTCTGGCCTACATTTTTATTTTGCAAATAAAAATGTTTTGACTCATGTTGTGATTTAGTAAACAAATGATAATTTCTTCTGATCTTCACTTCTGCTTAGGCATCCAGCACAGCATTTAATGGATTTGCACAGGTAAGATATAAACATGTTTTGATATATTATTTTTTTCATGCCATAAGGAAGGGACTAGGATTGGCTGTACGATTTCAGGAAATCTTTTCTACACATGAGCTGCACAACAGGTTCATACTGACTCAAATATTTTCTGTTCTCAGAAATTGTTCCTAAATGCTATTAGAATGATGCTAAATACTCTTGATACTCTTGGCCTGACTGAATTCAATAGTAGAAGTTGGACTACCATAGCAGGACTTACTTTTTCCTCCTAAAGAGACTGCTTTATTTGTGAATTTTTCTTACAGTGTCAAAACTCTGTAAAGCATGGTTTCCTCAGTTTCACGTACTTTCAGTGATTCTGTGTGTGTATATATGAGTTTTGGTTGTTTATGCACCTTTATTTTAATTCCAGATACATTTTAATCTGAAAGTTAAACCTAAATTGTTTGTTTGCTGCTATTCTGATGGTGAGACTCCATGTTAAGAATCACAGAGATACAGTGCATGAAGATACTGCGTTTATGCTTTCAAATTCCCAGGCTGTGCCAAGATCCCAAATTTTGGTACGATAACCTGCGGCCTCATTCATTTCCAGCATCCGTTTAGAAACTGACAGTTTAGAAACTGACAGATCTGTTTAGAAACTGACAGTACAGCCTGTACACCATTTTTAAAAAAGCACCCAAAAAGGCTGAGCTTATACAAAGATGGAAGTCAGTCTTCCGATGCTTAACCATTCTGCTCCAGGATTTTTAAATTAGTGAAGGATCCAGAAGAAAGGGGCAGAACAGACAAAATGTATGCCCCAAGGAAATCAAAATTTGGTGCCCCCACTGCAGTATGAAAAGGATTTGACCCATGAGTATTTTGCAAATAAAGTGATTCTGAATGCATTGGTTCTGATCATAGAATCATAGATACTGGAAAACATCTCCATTTTTGTATCTTCTTAATGCAGGTAAAATTTTGTATCCATAATTACTATAATTACTATTCAAATAAAAGCCCAGAATCTAGAGGATGTGAAATTAGCTCTAAGGTGGCATGCTCCCTAGGCAGAAGCATGTGTAGTCTGCAAAAAAAAATCTGAGTTTTGCAACTTGGTAATATATTGTGTCTGAAACAATTGCAATTTACATGTGTTTAACGAAGGGGTTTTCTCCGCCTTTAATAACATTTTGCGGCTTAGAAGCATGGAATGTATAATTGAAAAAGGAATGTCTTTAAGATTAATACTGCTTAACTAATAAATATTATTAATACCTATTTAGGTTATCTATTTGTCATCTTATTCTATGTAAATTTACTTATGCCTTTACCTGAGCAAACCAATGAAAAAGTCAAGTCTTTGACGGACATCTGCAAACATCCCGTCTCAAATATATTTACATTGTTGTCTTTCATTTCTATATCTAGGATACCTCTGCATTTGCAGTGCAATCAAATGAGAACATGGCAGAACCATTGGTAAGTGGTGGCTTTTTCTTTCTTTTTAAATGCTTTGTGAAAAATGGCACAATTTTTCCTTCGTGCAAAAATATTTTCTCCTTTATTGTGTTTTCCACCCTCTATATCACAAAAATCATTGTAGTTGTCAGTCTTTGCTCACTGAAATAATCTTTCCCAAGGATAGCACAGAGAAAAAGGAGAGAAAATCAGATATTCTGAGATGTGTTTATTTTTCAAAGGTGTAGTCAAACAGTTTGTTCATTTATTGTGTGTAAGAAGTGGCAAGGATGAGAACTATGGTCCAGTGTACAGCAAGTAGGTGATAGGGCATAATGACTATTTAAATGTCTTCATTATTGCTGGAGTTTTATGCACTCTCCACATATTAATAGCCCACACAGTCTACTTTGAAGGAGTGGAGAATCTTTCTGGCATTGGGCGTTCTCACTTTTATTCTTTGTTTAGCCTGGAGTAAGGCCGTGGAATTAGCAGCATTGTTGGGTGACTGCTATAGCTACTTAATAGCAGCAGAGTGATACTCGATATTATTTAATGTGGCTTTTGTATAATGCCTCTGGCAGTGCTTGTGTTCATAATGGTTACTGAACATGATGAGACTATTTTTACTTGTAGTAACTAGTCTAATGACTACTTATCAACAAGTAGCTTGAAGCACAACAATGCACAACATAACATGTTACCTGTGATTTTAAACCTGAAAGTTTTTTCCAGTGTTAAAGCTCAGGAAACTCATTAGTCACCTAGGATAAATCTGCTTTGTGTTTCTTATTTCAGTCCTATTTCTTCATTGTAAAATTCACTAGAGCTGGCATTATTGCACTACACAGAGATTTCTGCACAGCATTTTATCATATAGTGAATGTTTGTTTATGCTGTGCCAAATCCTGAAGGTCATGATTAGGCAGACTTTTCTATACCTCGTTAAAAATCAGTTTCCATGAGGAGTATGTGAGAAGTGAGAGGCTATGGAGCTTTTCCTGAAAAATATTGTAGAGGAGAGGATTTTAGTGTCTTTTAAGAATTTCATGGAAGCTATCTCTTCATCACAGGAGACCTTCTAGCCAGATGCATGTTATCAACTGCAAAGCAGCTCAATAGCATTTGAGCTTCATATTATGCTGAGCAATTTGTTCATGGCAAAATGATCTGCTAGGTTATTTTATCTGGTTGAGTCAGCTATCTTATAGAATCATAGAATGGCCTAGGCTGGAAGGGACCTTAGAGATCATTTTAATCCAGCCTCCCTGTCACCAGGGACGCCACCTTTCGACTAGATCAGGCAACACATGGGGACCAAACGGGAATCAAACCCACGACCTTAGTGTTGTTAGCACCACACTCAACTTACTGAGCTAACCAGCCCCCTACAAATGGAATATGCTGAGCACAGCTTACAGCTCCCCCGCTGTGTGTGCCTGTATTAGCAAAATGGCGTCTCCGTTGGAGATCACACTTTTGCTGTGAGCTGTTTTGCCACAAGACTGAATGTGTTGCAGGTCTGGTGAGATTTGCTAGATTCTCTGGCTCAAAAATGATCTTCTGCCAGAATATAAAAGGGTAGAAGTCCCAATAGACTGTTGACAAATGGATGCCTTGTAGGTGATTGAAGGTTCAAGAGGGAACACATTTTAATAAGAAATGAGGGATGATTTTCACACTGCCAGAATTCAGGCAGTCGATGGTTGCCCTTGTGCATATAAAAACCACTTGAATCTCTTCTTACCTTCACTGGAGAAGGGATTATATTGTCTGAGAACAGGCAGATTTAGGGAATAGGAGATAATTTTTAAAACTCATATTTGAAGCCCAGGGTTTGTACACATGAGTGCCAGTTTCAACTCCTGGCCTTGCCATCAGTTTCAAGAGCATTTCTGAGCAAACCCAGTGCTTTCACCCCACTTCCATTGCCCCTTTTGGTAATTCAGGAAGCTGATGTTTTCTTTCCTTGTGAGGGAAGAGTGTGGGACTGGGTTGGTTTACAGATAGAACACTGAGGATGAAAATGCCCTTTAGATGCTATAAGGCCAAGCACTGGTGTCCTCTCCCTGGCAAAACCTGGCAAGATTGAGCTGCTGAAGCAGCACTGTGCCAGGTACCGTTCCCATTCCCCTCCTCCCTCCGTACTATCATGTGCTCCTCAACAATTTTTCCACTGTCTACTTAAAAACTGATAAAATAAAAGACCGAGGCTGAAGAAGCTCCAGCTGGAGAACCCAAGGTTGAGGAAGCCCTTGCTGCTGCTCCTGCAGAAAAGGAGGCCATCCTCACTGAACCTGCCGAGCCAGCAGACCAGGCTGTGGTGAGTGACCTGTCCCTCATGCCACTTCCCGGGCCTTACCTGAGCCACTTCTTGCCATGGTGAATATTTCTGCTGCATTTCAGCCATCCTTTCCATCGTCACCATCCATCTATGGCTGTGTCATCATGCCTCTTGAGCATGCATCTTCCTTTCCGCCCTAAAATGTCATACCTCTTGTATCTGGCATTTTAGACTGAAGTTCAGCTGAGTGATTGTATTTTTTTAGATTGTTTGATTCCAGACGATCTTCATAAAGGGAAAGACTTGATGCCATTTTTAAATGACCTTATTAACAGTTTTCTTATTTCATTTCAAGATGATCTGCAAGTGCTAAGACAATGTAATTTTGTATGATCCTTGCTAGAGCATGACGATACCAGAAAAAAAAGCCATTGTAATGTAAATGTATACAAGGCTTGTGGTTTTAGAAATCAGCCATGAGCTGAAGAGGGAACTTCAAGCACCAGGTTGGAGATATTTACATGTCAGCATTCAGGAAACAGTGGGAGGAGGAAAAATGAAAGCTCTGCAAGAAGAACAGAGCAGGGCATGATTTTTTTCTGCTAACTAGCATCCCTTTTTATAATAGGTGTCTGAGTGAATATCATTTTCATCCAGCTGAGGTTCCTCTTCTACATACTACTGTCAGAAGGTCTTGGAGTGGCTATCTATAGGCTGAGAAGCCCTGGAGGAAAAATGCATCTGTTTTTGTAGGCTGACAGTTTTCATGCTTTTTTTGAGACAATATCATATTCAAAGTCTCTAATGAGTGTTTGCCACTGTTAGACTATGCAGATTACTACTGAAAAAGTGGGCAGAAACAGGGGTTGTTTTGTGGTTCAGTTCCTCTGCCACAGAAGCCAGTAGAAGCTGTGTAGCTGTGCTTTTTGACCATCAAGCACAGTTTGGTGCCCTAAGTATTCCCAGAAGAGCAAGGTTCTGCTTGCTGGGCTGATCTTGGCCTTTGATGAGTTCTTGTGTATCTTTATCTGCTAAGTAGGGATGATGATACCCAATTCATGATGAAATCAGGTGATTTTCAGTAAGCATTTGATAGACTGCCACATGGGAAGCAATATTAGCTGATGTAGATGCAAATTAGCTGAAGGAAGTGGAAGTAGGTGGCATCTACAGACGTGGCAGTGCAGAGCATTGACAGAAGACCTATCAGATATGCAGCCTCTCATGGATCTGTCTCTGGAGCTGATCTTGTTTAACATTTGTATTGGTGTCAATGGCTCAGGCACTACAAACTAATGATGACACCTATTGATGACTCTAGACTGGGTAGTGTCATTAACTTAGGAGGGTAACATGAGGCCCACTAGCTTTGGCCACCAAAGACAGACTGGTTACCTGCTGGTGGTGGTAGACCCATGAAAAATCCACAGGCGATATCTAAGCAAACTGTCTTCAGCAGAAAGAAGGAAGTACCAGTGTTGGTGTGCAAGGCTCTGGAGTATGAATGTAGTTTATTAAAGACCAAATAGAATCATAGAATGGTTTAAGTTGGAAGGGACCTTAAAGATCATCAAGTTCCAACTCCTCTGCAATGGGCAGAGGCACCTCCCACTATTGATGAGTTTGCCTGTGTGGTTCCACGGGAATAAAAGTGGTGTCCAGCACAAATGAAAAAAAGAGGCAGGCTGAACTTTGGCTGTAGCACCTGCCTAATTAATTCCTCCCTTGCCTCCCATCTTCCTAAGAAAGAAAAAATAATTAATTGTAGAAGAAAAGGGGGACAGTGCTGGGTGGGCTGTTCTGAGGTATGTTGGGGAAAAGGAAAATAACATCTGTCTCTGTACAACCCTTCCTGTTCTCCTGGGCTCCTAACAGCATTGTTAGGTGTTGTTAGTATTGGGAAGCAGTCCCAGTATGTTCTCCTGAACTACATTTAGAGTTTAATTCTGGTCACGTTTGCATGAGTTTTGAGTATTTATTTAATTAATTTTTTAAAAATTCGCTTCTGTTTGGTTCCAAGTTACACACTGGAGCAAGTGACTTCAGGATAATCCCCTTCCAATAACATAACCAAAGAAAGAAAGCCCCCTGGTCTGTGGAGACCAGGCTCTCCCTTTCCTGTGTGGGATTTTTTCAGTTGATACAAATCACACTAATAACTTGTCAACTCTGTAGTAAGGCAAAGAATTAAATTGCCTGACTGGTGCACATTGTTTCATCAAACTCTTGTCCAAAATGCCTTTTGTCTAGTCAGAGTGAATTTAGTAGTTTGGAGCAAAGAAGGAGGGAGGGAAGAGGGAGAGAGGAGGGATGGGGAAATCAGTCATTGGTCTGGAGCTCTCTTCCTACGAGTGAATGGCAGGGAATAACATGGAAGGACAAATATTACTGAAGCTGAAAAGCTTGTTTTATTTTGATTATCTGTACGATTTTAATGAAGAAGAAAAATTGTAAAAGAAGTTCACCATTTTTCTAAAAGGAAGCCAGCTCCTTTTTGTCTCACACTAAGACAAAGGAGACACTCTGGAGCCTGTTGCACATCTTAAGCACTAATTAAATGACAGGCAGTGGCTGCATCATTGGCTGGCATGGCCTTTTCAGATGATTCATTTTGCTACCTGATTGTCCCTGAGGAATTCTGGGCCCATGGTCTGTCTGCAGCTGCTCTAGCCAAGGCACAGGACTGCAGAGCTGTAGGAAGAGAGGCAGAGAGAAACACAGTGCAAGAGCCAGGCAATTTAAGAGCAATCCAGGAGGAGGACCTTAGGCATTAAATAGAAGATGAACAGTTTTGATTAGATTCATGCTTGGTTTTTCATTGCTTCTTTAATAGGAAGTTGTCCTTGCAAATTTGTGAAAATAACCTAAAAGTGTTGATTTTTAAAATGTCTGAATTTTGCATTGGGCTCTGAGGGGTTATTTCAGGAAGGGCTGAAGGACTTGCAAAGAAGAATTTTGAAGATTAGGATTAATGACAAATATGATCAAAGCAAAGGAAAAGTAGACTGAGTTGCAAAAGATGAAAACATGTAATTTCTCCACAGCAGTTCTTCGTTCATTTGCTTTGTGAGTGACAGTTTACTTTAAAAGTGGAGCTGTAAAATATTGATAGATACTTTCTTACTGGGAATCTTTATCGATTTTAGTAACTTCCAATTTGGGATGGAAGCCACTAATCGGTTTAATTTCCTGTCATATCCCGTTAATCTTGAGAATTTATGGCATGTGTTCTTCATTGTAGGACTGTCACAGTAAATTTTCTAGTAGAGTTTTTTATTTACATCAAGTAGAGAATTTTCCAGGGGATAGGGTACCACCTGCTGCTCAGGGAGTTTTGGATTCAGTTACTTGATGTTTCATAGTCTGCCTGAACAGGATTGCCAATACTTCATTAAAAGAGCTTGTCAGAATTTTTGTCTGGGATCTTATTACCTCTTTTTGTCTTGGTCCTTCAGGTCTCAGATACCACAAAAAAAATAAAGTTTTTATGAGTAACTGTTAATAGTTATCTCTTTGGGGGAGGGCATAAAATACTTGATAATGAAAGGGACACCAATGTGTGCACCAACAGAAGTGAGGTTAGCCATGCTAAAAAGTCCTTGCATAGACTTACATACACCAAAACAGTTGTTTCCCTGTTTCCATAGCTTCTCCAAAGGCTGTAAACTCCAGAGGATACAGTCTAAGAGATATAATGCATTAATCACTGATTTATTTCTTTTTAAAATAATACTACCCCTCTCACCAAACTAATTTTTTCACATTTGAAGAAAGATGGCATAAGGACATTATAATAAAGTGAAAGCTTATGAAATCTTGTTATTTCCCTTTCTTCTAGTTGGCAGCCTGTGTCTAGTGGGGTCTCTCAGGGGTCAGTGCTGGGGCCAGTGCTTTTCAATATATTCATCAGTGACCTGGATGTGGGATTAGAGAGTGTTGTCAGCAAGTTTGCTGACGACACAAAACTTGGAGGAGTGGTTGACACACCAGAAGGCTGTGCTGCCATTCAAAGAGACCTAGACAGACTGGAGGGTTGGGTGGGGAGAAATCTTAAGAAGTTCAACAAGGGCAAGTGTAGAGTTTTGCACCTGAGAAGGAATAACCCCGTGTGCCAGTACAGGCTGGGGACTGAACTGCTGGAGGGCAGTGTAGGGGAAAGAGACCTGGGGATCCTGGTGAACAGCAAGATGACCATGAGCCAGCAATGTGCCCTCGTGGACAAGAAGGCCAATGGCATCCTGGGGTGCATTAGAAAGGGAGTAGCTAGTAAGTCGAGAGAAGTCCTCCTGACCCTCTACTCTGCCCTGGTGAGGCCACATCTGGAGTATTGTGTCCAATTCTGGGCCCCTCAGCTCAAGAGAGACAGAGAACTGCTTGAGAGAGTCCAGCGCAGAGCCACAAAGGTAATGAAGGGGGTGGAACATCTCCCTTATGAGGAAAGGCTGAAGGAGCTGGGTCTCTTCAGCTTGGAGGAGGCTGAGTGGTGACCTCATAAATGTTTATAAATATGTCAAGGAGGAGTGTCAGGAGGATGGTGCCAGGCTCTTTTCAGTGATGTCCAATGACAGGACAAGGGGCAATGGATACAAGCTGGAACATAGGAGGTTCCGCAAAAATATTAAGAAAAACTTTTTCCCTGTAAGGATGACAGAGCACTGGCACAGGCTGCCCAGGGAGGTTGTGGAGTCTCCTTCTCTGGAGACATTCAAAACCTGCCTGGACACCCTCCTGTACAATCTACTGTAGGTGATCCTGCTCCGGCAGTGGGGCTGGACTAGATGATCTTTTGAGGTCCTTTCCAACCCCTGACATTCTGTGATTCTGTGATTCTTCTCCTACATGTGAGACATAACACTTGGAGTTGAGAGCACTGTTCAGAGATCAGCTTTTTAATTGCCTTTATGCTTGTTATTTTGGAAAGTGACTTCCAGTGTTTTGGGTCTACTGAACTCTGATATTCTCCTGTTAAAGCAGTCAGACACTCAACTAAATACTGCAGTTTTCAAAGCCGGGTATGAGTATATATGAAACTACCTCCTGATAAGTTCTTTGCAGTCACTGAGCAAGTACAGCAGAGACCTGCAGCTTTGAGGGTATTTCATTATGGTTGAATCTCACTGCAGGTAATGTTCACAGTGCCCAAATGGTGAAGCATGTCATTTGGGAGAGCAATGCAATGGTTTCATACAGAAAAGCAGTGCAAACTTTCTCCTGATTCTGAGTGCCCAACAAAGGGCAGATGCAAAGTTGAAGCATGAGGCTATTAAGTATATATGGCTCTAATACATGAGGGAGAACTGGTGTAGCATCATGTCATTCCGCTGAAGTCTTTAGAAGCACATTTTTCTTTGTTTATGGAACTAGGGTGTTACTTTACTCAGATATTATTTCAGTCATTCTTTTTACTAGGTTTTCATGCAGTTGCCTCTCTTCTCAAACACCACCATCCACAAAATCTCAACTTCTGGCTAATGAAAAAAGAAAAAAGCAAAATGCTGCTAATTTGACTAGTGCACAATAGTCAAATTAGCTTTGGGAAGTCTCAAGCTTTGGAAAGCAAGGGGAGCTCTCCTTACTTTCCTCTTTCCCACCAAAATCGTGCTTTCAGTTACCCTAGAAAACAGTTGTCATTTTAAAATATGCCTATGTATGTATTAGATTCTTCTGCAGAGGCACAAAACTGAGCTGATGAGGTTCTTTCAAGAGGATATTACCAGGTTATTAGTAAGAGAATGGCAGAGTCTAGCATGTTCCTGACTATAAAGTGCAGGATGATGCTCATTTCTGAAGGCAAGTTGGCTTGTAAATGCAGCTGATGGTAAAAAATCAGCACTTTTTAATAGTAAAAGTAAGGAAGGTGTTAATCTACCAACTTGCAGTTGGACATAAATATTTTTCAAGCAGTAGAAACATTTGCGTACATCTTGTCTGTAAACCAAAAGCATGAGACTTCTCTGGGTGGCTGTGTGCATGCGTGCATCACTAGAGTAAGAAATAATTATATTTTGCAGTTGATTTTTTTTTTTCTATTTAAGATCCTCTACAGTCTCTTCAATCTTACTATAAAATTGAGGACTCAACAGCAGAGGTTTGGTACTGTCAAAAAAGAAAAAATTAGTCATTTAAAAAATGTTATATAACACTGTAATTCTGTAATTGTATTGGGATAAAGCTGTGAGAGTTTTCTATGGTGACACCACTGTCAGCAGCTGCCTTGCCCTTGCATCTGGACATGTTTGGAGCTTATGAAGTGACTGCAGGCAATACTAGAAGATGAGAAAAAAGATGAGTGATATGAAGTTTGGATATAACTCAGCATCCTTTTAATAAAAAAAGAAACATACAAACATTTCAGCTGAAACTTGTACAAATTTTGGAGTGACATGTGGGCATGTGAAGGCAAGTTAGCTGAAGCCTGAGTACTTGAGGTCTCCTAATTCCTGATTGCTAATGCAGACGGTCCAATCTGCCATACCCTCACACAGGTCTGCATGACCTGTCTTCACCCTTACCGTTCTTTTGAAAAATCTGACCTAGCTGTGTTGGCAAAGCAGCCTCAAAATTTATTAGCAAAGTGGATGTCCGTAATGAGGCTTTCATTTTCTTTTCCTCAGCGTAGTGTCTTTAGAAATAGTCTGTATTGGCAGAAGGCCAAGTCTGAACAGAAAAAAGAAAAAGCACTTCCAAATGTCCCAACCCAAGCCTGAACTTTAGCAATTTTGACTGTTGACCTTTGTAGAAAAAGACCTAAGTGTTAGATGGCATCTGTGCTGTAAAAAGGATGATCGGGGGGAGCACATGACCATTCAGTGCATTCAACCCACTGAATACCTAAATGGGTGTCAGATTTGGAAAACTGCTGACACATGTCTAATTTTTTAAATGTCAGGCACCTGCTGCATGTACCACTGAATATGGACCTAGAGAAACGTGATTCTTGAAAAAAAATTATGAACTTTGTGACTCACCTCTTTTGAACAGCCCCTTTAAATGACTTGCAGTCCAACATGAGTGGAAGAAGTAAGTGTTTTAGAAAGTTTACCTTGAAAATCTAGTGAGCTGCAGGGGCAGCAGCAAGTTAAAATAGGAACTGTTTGAGTCTTTGTTGGAAGAAATCTGGGCTTGCTGGAAACTGCCAGGTCAGCAGTGTTGTGGGTTGTTACTTACTAAAAAATTCTTCAAATCTGGTGCTATTATGAGAATACTGGTAATAAAAGTAAATAAAATTGTCCTGTGTGCTTACAGGGTGATGATAATGATATGTGTAAAAGGTTTTATTTATTGTGTTTTAGCCTATAACTACTTTTGTTGCAGACTATATGTGGCAGCAAGAATCTTTCTGTTTCCTATATACTATCCCATTTATTTCCAGCCATTCATTTCACTGCATCCCATTCATACCGTGCTTCCATTAAGCTTGGTCCATACCAATTTCTCTGCCTCAGCATGGCTAAGGTGATGACAATGTTTCTGCTTTGTACAGGTCAGTGTCGAGGCAGGGGATAAGGAGACAACTGGAGTTGCTGAGAAAGAAAGCGAGGTAGATATGAACAGCCTCAAGAATGGGGTTGTGCTTTAATATCTTCAAGAGAATTGTGACAAAAAATGTCATTTGCATGTCATCAATATACAGGCTGATACAAAGCAACTTTGACCTAGCTGTGGTACCTATTCTAATAGTGCACCAATATATCTGTGTCTGTACTATGTATTGCAATACCTCTCATTCAATGCAGCACCTGCCTTAGAAACTGCCTGTGGGCAGCAGTATAGAGAGACAACTTGAGGCAGCTAACAAAGCAGCTCCATGGTGGAAGGAATTATAATGCTGTTTCTATTGACATATGGAAATATGTTGCATAGATTCCCAGTAGCTTTTACACTTTCCATAAATGTGTTTTCCTAGCCTTCTGCAAACATCTTTACAAAAATTAAAAAAAAACAACTTTGAATAATAATTTATTTTTCCTAGCACAATGTACCCTGAACTAAAACAGATATTTGAAAATATTATGTTACGAATTTGTTTGCTACCACACAAATCTGGCATCAAGTAAAAATTAAATTACAAAGCAACTGAAAAGCGCAATGATTTACTTTAAACTGTGCATGTGTGGACTCATATTATTGTATTTTACTTATATTTCTTCAGAAGAGGTAACACTACTTATCCTGTACCCTTCTGTACCAAAGTGAAACTACATATATAGTTCAAACACGCACAGAGAGCAGCACAAGAAGAGTGGTTGTGTATCAAATGCAGGAGTGGAAGCAGGGACTTGGAAAGAGACTGTAACTCCTAGTTATTGATCACCTAGAATGTGTATCTTCAGGTGCTGACAACATTCTTTTTTTGTTGTTACTTGCTGTTGCCACAATGTATGCAAAAAGATCATGAACTAGTCTTCATTCACTTTGATTTCAGGACATGGTAAGTCCAGCTGTCCGAGCTTGGATTTGTTACCCTCCTATAGAACAGCATTAGCTCTGCTAGAGTCAAGCATATATCTGTGGCTCCAGGGTATCCTGGTGTCACTGGGAAGGGAATTTGGGACTCACTGGTGCCATACTCACTCACCACATCCATGTAGAAATCACTGGAATTACACTAACAAGAAGGTACAAGACAGGAGTAGTAGATCAAACTCAACCTGGTGCAAGTGAGTGTTGTATTGGTTCTCTAGTGTTGGCTTGTCACTCCCAACAAGGCCAGTCCGGAAAGAAGCATCCAAGAAATTCCTCACTATCCTGTGAGCACCAAGGCTAGGTCTTTGAAATCTTTCTCCTTTTTTTAATACCATTTGTCCTTATCTTCTAAGTTTGACCCTGTCTTCTGTTTAAAATAGTGGTATTACTGTATGCAGAAGAGCTGCCATAAGAAATCAAAACTACCACCAGGCAGAGATGTGGTGGGATGGCTTCTGTGACTAGAGTGTTGGAACAAAGAATACAGACTCTTTTAGGAAGGACAGTCAGGGGAACTACACACCAGTCAATCTCACCTCTATGCCCAGCAAGATCATGGGCACATCTTCTTGGAAAATGTGGTAAGGCACATAGAAAATAAGGAGATGGCTGGTGACAGCCAACATGGCTTCACTAAGGGCAAATCATGCCTGACAAATTTGATGTGGTGGATTACAGCATTGGTAAATAAGAGAAGAGCAACTGATATCATTTACTTGGACTTGTGCAAAGCATTTGACACCGTCCTTCATGACATCTCTAAATTGGAGACACTCGGTGTATGAGGAATTGGCTGTATGGTTGCATTCAGAGTCCAAGTGGAGTCCAGTGATGAATGACATTCCTCAGGGATTAGTATTGGGACCGGTGCTATGTAACGTCTTTGTTAGCAACACAGACAGTGGGATCAAGTGCACCCTCAGCAAGTTTGCTGACAACACGAAGCTCTGTGCCGCAATAGACACACTGAAGAGAGGAGATGCCATCCAGAGGGACTTTGACGGGTTTGAGAGGTGGGCTTGTGTGAACTTCACGGAGTTCAGCAAGGCCAAGTGCGAGGTCTTTATCCTGAGTCAGGGCAATACCAAACACAAATATATACTGGGTAGAGATGGATTGAGAGCAGCCCTGCAGAGGACTTGTGCATGTTGGTTGACAAGAAGCTCAGTGTGACCCAGCAATGTGCATTTGCAGCCCAGAAAGCCGATCACATCCTGGGCAGCATCAAGAGAAGTGTGACCAGCAGGTTGAGGGAGGTGATTCTTCTACTCCGCTCTTGTGAGACATCACCTGTAGTACTATGTTCAGCCTGGGGCTCCCAGCATAAGAGGGCATGGACCTGTTGGAATGAGTCCAGAGAACGGTCATAAAGATGATCAGAGGTCTGAGCATCTTCTATATGAGGACAGGCTGAGAGAACTGGGGTTGTTCAGCGTGGAGAAGAAAAGACTCCAGGCAGACCTTATAGTGTCCTTACAGTACTTAAAGAGGGCCTACAGGAAATCAGAGAGCATAGGACAAGGGTTAACAGTTTCAAACTGAAAGAAGTTAGATTAGGTAGTAGGAAGAAATTATTTTCTGTGAGGGTGGTGAGGCACTGGAACAGGTTGCCTGGAGGAGTTGTGGATGCCTCCTGCCTAGAATTGTTCAAGGCCAGGTTGGATGAGGCATTGAGCAACCTGGTCTAATGTAAGGTGTCCCTGCCCATGGTGGGGGGGTTGGAACTAGATGATCTTAAAGGTCCCTTCCAACTCAAACCATTCTGTGATTCTGTTTGCTAAGCTGGTATCTTGCCTCCAGTGCAGGGTAGTCCCTTTGATACTGTTAACTTGCATAACAACTCCTTCAGTACTACCCCAAAAGTCTTCCAAGGCTTTGTAAGCAATTGATGTACTCCCTAAAGCATCATGATCAGTTACTCTTGACATTATATTAGCTAGCATAGCTGCAGTTCTAACCGTCATAAAAATTACCCAGTCCTTTTCTAAATCCAGCCATGGGATGAGATCTTCAGCTCTGAAAAACTGACATGTCTCAGGGAGGTCCACTGGCAGACCCCTCCTTCTCCTCTCCCTAGACTTGTTCTTGCTGCTGCCATATCTGTGGCATCGTATTGAGCTGACAGCACTGTTAATGAGAAGAGATTGCAAGCCTGTGAATTGTCTATTGCCTGGGTAAAGAAACATTCACTTCTGCTGCAATTAATGCAGTCAAGTGGTTCTTCTATCACTGCCCTCATTACATTGAGTGAACCTTTCTTTGTGCTCTTTGTGGTTAGAATAGTGGGACAAGTGTCCAATTTTCAATTGGAATACTGTTAGACTCTAATATTATTGATGACCAATGGAAGAGCGATTTGTAGGTTTGGTTTTCAATATAAAGTCAGGTAATCCGGGTAACTATCTGCAAGTACGTAGTTCACCATTGCTGATTATGAATTCAGGGGGAATTAACCTTTTTTTTTTTTCCCTGTACTAATCAAATACATTTGAGGCTGATAGTGACAACAGTTTTGTGCTACCTCACATGCATTTTTGTAAAAGATTCTTTTTTTATTTCTAGCTTGAATTGGTTTTGTATTCACAAGAACAAATGATTACACAATTGTGAGCAATGGTATACATTCAGTGACTCGTGGCTACAGGCTGTGCGAGTGTCACCTTTTCCCTGCGGGCATTTGAGAGACGATTCATGGAAATTAGTATTCTCCTCCTTAGTGAAATAAAATGGGCTGTACAAATCCAATAAATAGAAAAGAAGTGTTGATCCTAATCACAACAGGCAGCAAGATCAATTTCTGCAGCATGCCGTTAGAAACACATGGTATAAAATCAATCTAATATGCCCTCTTGTTCCCTCTCTTTCCTACTAGCCTCTACCAGGGCTTTCACACTCATCATTTATCTGAATATCTCCTTGGTCAAGGCTGCCAAAATTAATACTATGAGTGGCATGCTTGTACACCTTACAAGTCACAGGAGATATCAACATCTACCCATACCCTTTGATGTTACTTCTTTTTATAATAGGGCATCCTTTGACAGCAGCATTTTCAATTTAAACTAAAACTTCTCCAGGGACTTCTACAAAGCCCTGTTTACTGCCTTAGTGGAATCCAGAAGCATTTCTTTATCACGTCAATTAATAGCACTGAATAGGAGTAGTGCTGAATATTAGATATTACTAAAACACAATGCCTGAAGAGTGTCCCTGAACAATTGCAGGTAGTTCTGAGTTCAGACAGCCAAGTTAGCCTTATCCGCAGAGGAAAGATCAAACTGAGGAAACAAAGAGCTTCAGGCTGTTTACTGGACATCAGAGATATTTCTGCTAGCTGTAGCTTGACCTTAGTATCTAGAAAACAATTTTTCTTCAGTATTTTTACTTTAGCCTGGTGCTATCTGCCATATGTCAAAAATTCCATGTTGAAGTTAATTGGATTAACAGAATTTTGTCGTCTACATTCTACTCTCCAACCCTTAGGATTAATCCACTGTAAGTACAGATCCAATATGCTACTGTAAGTACGTGCCAATACAATGTAGCAAATACAGTTGTTAGGCAGATACATAAATTACAACAAGTCCCTGCTGGATGAAGGATTCAACATTGATCTATAGGCAGGTACTTTTCTCTCCACATTTCAAGAACTGTAATGGAACATGCATTAACCTTTTAATATGAACTAATCACAAATAGTTTAGTCATATCCAGACTGAATAGGATTCTATGTATTTATTTTTTTTATACTGACCTAGTTATACTTTTTACTATTATATTTTTTCTGATATTTGATGGAATCTGAAGATTTCTGATATTTATCCAGCTGTAGAATATATTTGCTTTTGCTGATATAGCCCAATTTTACAAGTTTCTCCATTAGAAAGGAGTATGTAATTAAGGTGATATTTTTGAAGCCAGCCCAGTAGCTGGAGAAGGCTTGGAGTCTCTTCCTGAGAACAGATTCCACTAGCAGGGTCCTGTGGATCCATCAACAGTTTGTGAGCTCCTCCTCCCCAGTAGAAACCTGTGGTGGATTTCTTCCATGATACAGCTTGAAGGCAAGAGAATGAAAATATACAAGAGCCTTGGCAAACTGCTTCTCCTCTAGTGACACCAGAGGACTCTGCTAAGTGGTGTCTAGTGAGGTTTCATAAATGTCTCTGTTTCACCTGTTAATCACCTTCCCTCCACAAGCTTGCCCCTGTCACTGTCCTCCCCAAAAATCAATAGGAAACACAATGAAACCAAAGCTGTGGGTTGGCAACACCCAGGGAGCTCACAGAGCTGGTCCGTGCTGGTCCATGGTCTCTCCAGCAGATATCTATAACTCATATCCTGAAATGTCCCTCCCTCCTGTTGTTTGTAGGTGGTACCTGTCAGCGAGGGAGCTGTGGCAGCAGAAGATGACATGGCTGTGGCAGCAGGAACTGGTGATGCCGCTGAGCAGGAGAGTGTTGCTGAAGGTGACAAACCTCAGGGAGAAGAAAAGGAGGTGTCTCAGGTGATTCATGTCAGCACACAATGTTAGGGGAATTAGGACAGATTGGGCAGCCCAATAGAGGCAGGACTGCTGCAGCTCTGTGCCCCCAAGTCCAACCAGTAGCAAGGCTGAAGGCTTTGCTGGGATAGCCCTGGAGGAGGGCCCACATGGGGTTTCCCTTTTGCAGAGTCCGTAATTTGAGTTGTGACCAGCCTTTGTGCCCTTGGGCTCCCCTGGACTTGTCAAGATGGGACTTGATGGGCTGGATGTCTCCTGTGATGGACCTGATGGGCCTGAGGGCAACAACATGAGGGAGAGACCCCAGGGCCTTCCCTCATGATGTTGCCCTTCTGTGCTCTCCTGTGGAGATGAGCTATATCACATAACAGGGCTTTCTGGAGAAACTGGCAAAGTAATGGATTTTTCTTGTCTCTGGGCACCATACCCTCTCAATAGCATTACTTTATGTAAATCACAATGGTCAAACTATGTGCCTACATCTGACTGGCTGCCTTTTCTTCTGCAACCTGAGGAGCTGGACAACAGTTATTAGAGGAGACCCCGGAGCTCAGCAGCCAGTTGCCACCTTTTGTCATTGCCCATGTATTTCTTGTGTGCACCAGAATAGGATGAGGATGGCCTGGCAGAGGATCAGCGAACATGTTCTTTTCAGGTTGGATGCTCCAACAAGTTTTATCAAAACTTTTTGTCCTAGGCTTTGTTATTGGTCAGATACTGCCTACTTAGGGCTTTGCTTTCTCTGCTCCCAGTTATGTTTCTGTAAATCAGGAGAAATCCCCTCAATCAATCAAAAAAATAGGTCACATTTCCTTCTTTCATCACCTTTATGTCACTATTATCCTGCTGACTTGAACTCCCGAAGAAATATAGGACAAATCCCTGTAACTTGTGGCTTTGCTGAGGTGCATACAAAGTTAAGAGCAGAGTGGAGAAGAAAGGTCTGTTAATTTCCATGCACGTAGAAAATTAAACTCAAACTATCTGCAGAGCATTTTTATGATTTAGTGCAATAATTTGTGGTAACATAGAAAGTAGACTGAGGAGGACTAAGGGGAACAATAAAAACAGGAAAGAGATTACACCTTTAGATTCTTACACAAGTGCTATTTTCTGTCTTAATGTAAGAAGCCACTGTGGAGAAGAAAGAAATCTCCATTCCCACATATGCTGTGTGCAATAAACAAATAATTGTGTTTTACTGCTTGAAATGAAGTATTAAGTACTCTTGTGCTGCTTTTGTGTTTTGTTTGTTTGTTTGTTTTTCCCACAACAAGGTCAGCAGCATCCCTTCAGTAGTAATAGAGCCAGCATCAAACAATGAAGGGGAGGGAGAAGAACATGAAGTTATCATGAATGAGTCCAAAGATGCTGCAACAGAGATGGGCACTCAGGACACTGACATATCTCACAGTGAAACTTCCCAAGCTGGAAGTGAGCAGAAACCCGCTGAAGATATCCAGACTTCACCTTCTCAAGATCAGCCTGTTGCAGCAGAAGATGCAGCTTCTGCAGTGCCACCTGGCTTTCTCTTTAAGGTTGACTTCTTCATTGTTCTTTTAGACATCCTTTCAGATCTAGCTCCTGTAGATGCGTTTGTCTGCACGAATACTCTGATGGTTTCTTGAGGCCAAAGCACACTTAAACAGCATACACATGCATACACAAAGAGCGCATAAACAACTTTAACATCGTGTTGTTGCTTCGTACATGAAGCCTGAGAAGATAAATTTTCTGGGCACCATTGTTGCTGTGCATATCCTTATGTAGCTGTAAAACTTACTGAAGTACAAGAACCTTTTCATCTCACCAAATTACGACTGAAAATTCATATATTGAGTAAAACAGCACTGCTACAGTTAGTCAGCAATATTGTGTGATATATGCTAACTATGTATCTGATAGACTAACAATATATTTGATTGTTAAGGCTTCTCCAAACCTAAGCCATTCTATGATTCTATTAATATTAAAAAATGGCATTTTTCTGGCCTGAAAATCTATAGCGGTAGGTCTGGTTGTGCTGAAAGCTGTGGGACTTCTGCAGCTCATGGTAATGAAGTCAAAATGTCATTCTGTGACTTTAGTAATATTATAGTTATAAACTATTAGGGTAATCGAACAGAAAAGTTCAGTGAGGCATAAGAGAAATTCTCTCCCTGGCTGGCAGGACCCCCAGGATCTCATGGTTCACAGGGTTATTTGATAATGCTTCTCACTTGAGAATCACTGAGCAGCAGGGAAGCTCCTTGAGGATGGATGAGCTTTCCGTGTTTCCTGTTACAATTTGCATAGTTCAGAATAATTAATCCCATCACACTCCATAATTATGCCATTCTTCTTGGTCTATTCTCATTGCTCAATATTTACAGCAAAGTTTGAGAATAGCATTAAGGTGAGGGTGAACAGTGTCATGCAGCTCGGACTCACACATTTCGACATAGTGTTTTCGATCACACTCTCTTGGGTCAGACATAAATAAGGAGAAGCAGAATATATGCCTGCCATCTGGTTCTTGATGGCATTTTCTTTCATTATTGCAGAGTTACCGTGAAACTGGCTGTGCTCTGAAAAAATCATAATAGCATATCTCTTAAGGAGGTAGAACCATTTAGTTAAAATGGTCTGTTTGCAATGACATGCTGATCCTGTAAATGTTTTATTTTTGGTGTACCCATCTGCCAGTAAATGGGACCTCTTTCCAGGGCAAGCATTAAGTAGGGTTCATAGAACCATAGAATGGCCTAGGCTGG
>NW_009727682.1:0-1185 GCF_000703405.1 Apaloderma vittatum
TGCCATCCGAGGAGACCTCCGGCTGCTTGGGGACCTTGTACTCCTCAAGCGTCCCCCTCTCCGCCCGTGCCTTGCCGCCCCTGCGCTGGGCGGTGGAGAAGGAGAGGCCGGAGAGGTTTGTGTTTGCCAAGGGAAACAAACTCGGTCTGCGGCGGAGTTGGTAGAAACGTTAATTTCCGTCCCGCGTTCTAATTATGGGATGATGTTTCCTCCCGCCCCGCAGTTACTTTTATGCAGATGAGGTAATCTACCTCTCACCATCCCACCCTCCCTCCTGCCGAGGAGGCTGAGCCAGCAGGCTGGAGAAGAGATGAATGAAACTCTGAGGTTGTGGTAACGGTTTGGAAGCTGGCTGAGCCTATCGTACACGAGAACCGACACACAGCTATTGCTGCTCGCAGGCTGGAACTGCGTGCCTGCCTAACTGTTCCTTGCTCCTATTCTACTACTGAAGTTTATAAAAATATCTTCCAGTACCCAGCAGAAAATGAGCTACATGTTTTCGAGTTTTGGATCTGCATCCAACACAGAAGCATGACCCTGAAGGGCCCCTCTACTCTGCAGGGTTTATTTTTCTGATAAAGTGTGGTGGATTTGTCTGGACAAAGCAAGAACAGGGCTATGTTGCTTTCTGATATATGTTTCAATAAACCTTCCCTCTTAGAGATGAGCAATGGTATGGTTTTGTCTTTTCAACTCAGTACAAGGTCTGTGGAATTTCTCAGTATATCTTATCGTCATCCTAAGTGAGAGTTTGGAGGGTTCAGCTCATGGTGCAAGAGGCTGGCTCTGCTCTGGTTAGTTAGTTAGCTGTGGCAGAAGGATTTTGAGACCCCTAACAAAAAAAAAAAAGATGTTCGTTCCCTCAGTCCCAGACATGCTGATGCAGTTTCAGAGTGGTATCCAAATGTGACTACGAATATTAATTGAATAGAGGAAATCGGCGAAGGCAAGACTAAAGAATTAGACACTTGCAGTGCTACTTTGCTGCTTATTATGGAAGCCTTTGCTGGTAATTGAGGAGCATATGAGTCAGTTAAAAGCACTGCAGTGCTGGAGAAAATGATTCTCAATTATCAGAATAAGAGAACAGAATAATATGGAGTGGAATTGATTTTGAAACTACTTAAAGTCACAAGAGAGTTTCACATTAACTTTTTTTTTTCCTTAGTGTAGTATAATTTC
>NW_009727682.1:1216-36303 GCF_000703405.1 Apaloderma vittatum
GTTCATTTAAAGGTTCCTTTTGACCTCATCTGTTTTGAAGAGATTACAATTTTGTAAACCTATAGTACCTTTGTGATTGATTAAAGCGTGTTAGTTACAGGCATGAGTTAAGTCTGTTCAAATGTGAGTTCTACTCGAAGTGAGCTGCTTGATGGCACGGCATTGCTCATTCGTAGAACGTTATTTCTTCTCTATTTTCTCAGGAAGCAATTTCTTCCCTATTAAAACAGATATTTGGGAGTCAGGATCTGCGGTTTGTCCCATGAAACAAACCCTGAATATGGCAGTAGCACCTTGGAAGTGAAGGCTTTCTTTGGGTAGGACAGTCAGGTTGAGGATTCATATACGTCTAGAAGTCCCCACACCTCTCTCTTCCTCTGCATTTGTTTCCTGATTCTGTGTCCACAGTCTTTCCCACATCACTATTCTTCAGGTTTTGCCGAAACTCAGGATTTCCGTAGCTTCTCTGGGACTTTCACACATTACACAACACTTTCCTGGCCAGCAAATGCAGGAAAAGGTTGTTGTTAATAAATGAGAACACACTCATGGGATTAACCATTACTTAAAAGCAAGAAGAGGGAAAACAGGACCAGCTGCCCTGTTTGGAAATCAGAACCTCCTTCATTTCCAGAATCTTTATTTGCTTAACTACAATATAACAATACAGAACAGCAAAAGTTTATAAAAAATACTTTTTCAATAAAACTGGCCTCTTATACATGTTGACTCTGATTTCCCTTCTGCCTTCCTTGTGAATCTCTATCAAGTCAGACTTGGTTTAGCAGCTTTGTGTGTTACCTGTTTTTTATTTAAATTTTAAAATGCACATTAATATTTTTAGAATTTCTTTACCTTCTCAAGGTGAAGGATCTGGAGAACAAGTCTTCTGAGGAGGAGCTGAGGGAACTGGGGTTGTTTAGTCTGGAGAAGAGGAAGCTGAGGGAAGACCTTATTCCTCTCTGCAACTGACTGAAAGGAGGTTGTAGCGAGGTGGGTGTTGGTCTCTTCTTCCAAGTAACGAGCAATAGGATGAAAGGAAATGGGCTCAAGTTGTGCCAGGGGAGGTTTAGATTGACCTGGAGGTGTTCAAAAAATTTGTAGACATGGCATTTCAGGGCATGATTTAGTGGTCATGGTAGGATTAGGTTGACAGTTGGACTTGATGATCTTAGAGGTCTTTTCCAACCTCAATGATTCTATGATTCTACTCCTCACCTCCTTGGCCCATGTCTCATGCCTCCATCCATAGAGTCCCCTTCTCAGCTAACCCCTGCCCAAAACGCTCTTGAGCCAGCACGTTCTTGAGGTTATCAGGTATGCCAGAGCAGATAACTGATTTCAACATAATGCCATCACAGTTAGTGCCTGTTGTTTTTGTATTCTTAAATAACTGCTGCTCTACCGGAAGGTCCTGAGCAGTAAGTCTACTTCTTACTGGCTTTCTGGTTCAGTCTTCTGAGTATCTTTTGCAGGTAGATCCTCATCCTTTCCTTCCATTTAACCAGTTATGGTCTCTGGTTCCTAACTGGCGTCCTTGAAATGTGTAGATGATTTGTCAGTGTAGCCTCCCACTGGCATTATTTTCCTTTTTCAGTCACCACATTTTGTCCAGTTGCTTTTTCATCCCAGCATCTTGTGCTGCTTCTGCTGTTATTTGCTTAGAAAAGCCTACGTACTTTATATGACAAAGCTGCTACGACAATGTACGTTTTGTTAATTTATGTTACCACAGCAACTGAGTCATGCAAAAATGTAAGGTTACACTGTCTGGTAGTGTACCTTCCTATGCTGATAAAAAGCCAGGGAAATGTAGTCTGTGTGGAGCTGCTATAGAGCTGGGGCTTAAATCGATAGATAACCATGCCTACAGAGTAGGTATCAATAACTGGTGTCAAAATGGGTTTACCAGGTAGGATCCTTTAGGAATCTAAATCCAGTTCTGTTGGGTTTTGGGAGGAATTGCAGGCATGATGGAGGAAGGGACTAGGACCTTGATAAACACAAAACTGGTCTACAAAGCGTAAGGCACAGGGTGAGGGGACAAGAGGTAGATGCTGAGCCTAGGCAGCTATAAAAAAATGGCATAGATTTGGGAAAAGGAACAATTGGTGAAAAAGTAATCTTCCAAAAAGGAATCTGGAGCCTACTGTAAGTCACAAACTGAACATGAGTCAACAGTGTGTTTTCCTGGTAAAAACAGTAAACACCCCGGGAGGATATATGTGTGGGAAGGAATCCATGGGCTCTGTGCGGTATTGGTAGGACATGAGTGGAAAGGCCGACTTTGTGCACCATAGTGCAAGATAACCTGCAGAAGATAGGGCAGGTGGCAACACGAATGCACAGAGGACTGGGAAGACTAAAGGAGCTGGAGTATTTTGAGCTAAACAAAAGAAGGCAGAAGAAAGATATGCTAAGTCTTCATATACTTTAAAGGCCATTGCAAAGAAAAGGGGAATACTCTGTTCCTGGTAGGTAGGGTAAGGTGTAATGGACTTAAATTGTATCAAGGAGGAAAGGCTTTTTTAATGGTAATGTTAGTGAGGCACAGCTTTATATTACAGAAGGTGTAATAATGTCTCCATTACTGGATGTCTTTAAGTACGTACTGGACAAAAAGTAAGTAATATTGATCTGGCACTGGAATTGGAGGCTGGACTGGGTGACTAATCAAGGTCCATTCCTGACCCATTTTTCTTTGATTATATATAATCTGAGATCTCTTGTTAATCATCATTCTATTATCCAGTCCCGTTGTACATTCTGTGAGGTTTTTTTCAAGTAGGATCCCTAGTAATTCCTGTGTTCTTTGGAGGACAAAAAATGTTTTGTCCTATTTTACTCTGAGTGTAGTTGAAGACTAAAGCCTGTCTTGGTTTCCTGGCACTCTGCAGCAGACACAGGCTGGTGAGTTGTGCTGCATTGAGCTGCTGAGGTAGCTATGATAATTCCATGTGAGTCAAACATGCAATAAAAATTGATGACTATTGTCTGTCTCTTCAAACCTATTCTATGTAAAACTTACATAATGTTAACATAAATTCTTCAGACATATCCTATATGAAATTACTCAGTTCATAAAATGTTACTGTATTCCAGACCTGCCTAATGCACACAATCCTAAAATCTCCGATCTTTACTGCCAGGAACCTAAAGAAGTTTTTAATGTGAACTTATTTGTTACTTATTTTCTAGGTGAAAATTGGTTTTAGAAAAGTGTAGTTTAACATTTACTTCTACATTTCAATTCAAAATAAATAGCTTATATCAAGAACAATTAGCAGTTGTTTACTTGGCAGATCCAGTCAACAGAGACCATTCCTGATATGTTTTATATTTTTCCAAACATGTTATCTATTCTAATTAGGTATTCTTTCTACAAACTTTTGCTGTTACAGCCTTAAATCAGCATGTCTGTGAGAGCAGGCCTGTGCACATTTTGGGCACCCTAGGATGAGAAAGCTACTGCAATAAATGGCCAAGTTGAATACATTATTTGCTGAGCTTTTAAAAAGAATGTCCATCGGGAGTTTAAACATACCTTTTTTTTCCCCTTAAGGACAAATTTGTCATTTTATCCTTTCAGAGAATGAGGAGTTTCTTCCTGTACTGATTTCTTGTTAAAGATTAATAGTGTGCTTTTCTACACAGATTATCTGTTGCCCATGTACATGTGCTGATCAACATATTCACTGGTGAGCTGGAAGAAGAGGCAGAGAATAAAGTGGCAAAATTACACGATCATATGGGGTTTCTCAGGGTCATAAAAACTAAAATCCAATGATGAAGAAACACTGACTTCATGTGAGGCAAAGAACATTGGAGTTGTAATGAAAATATCAATGTTCATCCATGGTGGAAAGAGATAGATGTTAGGAAGAGAATAGGAAACAGAAAGCATCATTATGCCACTATTTATGGTGCTCCAGTTTTTTGAATGCTGCAAGCAGCTCTTGCCTTCATATCTCAAAAAGAGATACAGTAGAACTAGAAAAGAGTAACATGGGTGATCAAAGATGTGGGACAGCTACTCCCTGAGGTGTGGCTGAACAGACAGGCCCTTGAGCCTGAAAAGGACACAGCCAAGAGAAGGTATGAGAGGGATCTGTAAACCATGGGTAGCACAAAAAACGTGAATAGAGGACCTGTCTTGCTTACTATAGGAGTTAGAGAGCATCAGAAAAAATTGTCAGATGTCAGATTTCAGAGAAATGAAAGGAGAAATTCCCTGAAACTACTAACATTTTCAAAAAACCAAGTGAATATGTGCATGGAATAAAGATCCATCTAAGGCCTATAAAAACTAAAGTGCAGAGATGTCTGTTTCAGCACGTCCCTAAAACAGCCCCAAGCCCCAGGTTCCAGCCCTGCTGGAGCCTTACATTTGTTTAGTTCTTGTCTTTGGCAGAGGACATCTTCAGCTGGCTGCTATCAGAAAGGTCCTGGGCTGAAGTGAGAGACACGAGTCGCTGTGTGAGCATTCTTACTTTGTTGTTTATTAGCCTGCTCACTGAGAAAGCTCTGAAACCCTTTGACTTGTCCGGGTTCTGCAACCTCACAGCACCGTGGGAGACACTTACACTGGGAAATGATCAAAAGAATAAGCAGGAAGCAGAAATCTTTCTTTGATAAGTCAGAGCTTTTTTTTTTTGTTTGGTTTCTTTTAGTTAAAAAAAAAAAATTCCCTCCCACATCCATAGACAGAGACAAGCGTGGACAGCTGCCTGACTCCATTATCACCTTCCCCTTCATCGTGAAAAAGCCAAGCAAAATCCTAAGGCACTGTAAGGCCACAAAATGGGTCGATAATGCTGGGGGTGGGGGAAGCAGTGAAGCAATTCCCTCGCTCTGCCTGCCAGAGAGTGAATCAAGCGGATGCAAACCTACTTTCTGCAGCTGGGAGACATCACTTGGGGGATCCCTGAAGTGGGTCAGGGCGGGGGTCATGCTCGCTGTTCTCAAAATTTCCAGAGCATCAGCAAGAAGGAGAATTACCCACTGTCAACGTATCCAGAGGTATGATTGAAAACTAGAATGGGAATCTTTCCAGCAGAGTTTGATGTTTGAAAAAGCCTGACTGACAGGAATATTAAGCAGGCTTTCACTTAGCAGGATCCGAACACGTTGGCTTCTGGAGCCGAGGAAGGATAGAAGTCACCTCAAGCAGCTGCTTGCTGGAGAATTGTGAGACACTGTATAGCCAGAGGAAGATGGTCAGTGCTGAAGCATTCTTCATACCTACAGTCTCCTTTAGGCTGGGGAGAAGCCCTGGGAGAAGATGGTGGAGAAACCAAATGTTAGCATAAGAAAAAGAATTTTGTCTCTGTTTTAAGAAGGACTTTGTTACTCATCTGTTGTTCCTGTCATGCAGTGGTTTAACGAACAAGGGAGAAAAGTGTATGGGAGTGTAAAATGGCTTCATCGCATTTATTTACTGTTAGGTGTTTGTATTTTGAAGCAATGAAAACTTAAACAAAAGTAGTTTCTGCAGCATTTAAAACACTGAGTCAAAAGCCTTAAACTATTAAGCACTTTGGGATGCATAAATTTTACAGAATGTTCATCAAGTAAAATAATTAGTGTTTACATCCGTAGTTAGGGGGTTTGATTCCTTGATTAGGAAGAAATTTTTACTCTGAATTTCCATTAATTTTATCTGAAAATATTTTAAAATAAAATAAAAAAAAAGAAAATGCATTTGGGTGATAATTTTCAGGTAATCAAATGTTGACCTTAGCTTTTTTATTTTCTTCACAGCTGGCAAAAACTGGCAGAGCACTACAGAGGAACAAGCTCTTTTCTGTCCTTCTGCAGCCAATAGGGGTTTTAATCACGTTCTGCTGTTTCACCTGGGAGAATTTTTATTAAAAGTTTAGTAAGGTGAAACCATTTTGTTTCCTTCATTTTGAGAAAATGATCTTTAAGACACACACAAAAAGAATCAATGCTTGTGTTTGTTTTCTTTTCTTTTTTTTTTTCCTGGTGGGGAGAGGGGTTATTTTGTATATAGTTCTGTGTCACAATGGCTCAGAAGTGAACACAACACAGCAGTTACCACAAATGAACAAAATGGCTTTTAGTTGCAGTGAGAAATTTTTTTTTCCGGGAACTGTGCAATTTGCCCAGAAGCTGCTAACTACGCACTGCCATTTTCTCAGTGGTTTTGCATATCATTAATGAGATAACAGTAATATCTTCTTTCCTAATGGCTGCTGTTCTTTATACCTAATCTCCTGGGAGATGATAATCTCTACTTTCTTTATTCCTTCAATTTACTTAATTTTTCCGCTCCCCTTTTATTTAACAAACCCCTGAAAGTAAACAGCATTAAACCATCTCAGTATTTATTTATCCATTGTATTTGAAATAGAAATAGTATGATTTTTTTAAAAAAATTTTTGGACCAATACAACAGTTTCCAGTGTCTATATTTCAGTCGTGAGGCAATAAGCACTTTATACACTCCTCTTTTGGTCTGCTCCAGTCTCTTAGTCTTTTGGGGCCTATTTCCCCCATTCCTAGACACCCTTGTGTTGTCCTTGTAAGTGGAATTATAGAAATCATAGAAAATAGTTTGAGTTAGGATATTATTTTGCCCAGCATTATACTCCATAGCAGGATCATCTCCACCTAAATTGGTCCAGAAGGTGTTTGTCCTGCTTCTTCTTGAGAATGCCTGGCAATGGAGACAAAATAGTAAATGCAGGCAAAATGCTGCAGCACTGACTAGTCTGTACAGTTTGAATAATTTCCCTGGGAAATATCTTTCAAATAGTTGTCATGGGATTAATTCCCTAAGTGTAGGTGTCAACAGATATATATCTACAAATACCATAGTTTTCTAGGTTTGTTCTAGAAGAAGTGGCAATCTGGTTCTTGATTAAGTTGTCTACAGATGGGTTTTAGCGCCATTTAAGATGGAAAGAGCTCCCCTGATGTCTCACCTATATCGAAAGCCGTTTCACTCTGTCTCATCTATAGGACAGGGCAATTTATTCCTTTCTTCCCTGTTGTACCCTTTACCCTTAATTGTCATGTTCCTCCCATCTTCTATAGGCTAAACAGGCCCACTATTTCTTTAAACCCTGTATGTACTCAAACCGTCCTTTTTGTTCCTCTTTGAAATCCTTCCAGCTAGTTCACGTAGTTCTCATAATAAGGAACTCGAAACTAAACACGTGGTGGAAGAGAGACTGCGTGACATTAGATGTACACTGTGTGAACCCTGGCTTATCTTTTAGGACAGTGGGTGGGGAAATTAATCGGAGGGCAGGCTCTCTTCTATTATATCACCACTGAAGGAAAAGCAGTACGTGAAGTTGTGTGGTGCTTGCTTCAGGCTATACTTGACTATAGAGCTGAGCACTGGATGCCAGTGAGGCACAAAGCCTGGTAGGAAAGTATCAAAATCAGCAAGCATCGTGTCAGCAAAAGCGTGCTGGCTGTTCCTTGATGACTTATGTCTACAAGACTTTGAAAAAGATGCTTGCAAAAATAAGATGCCGGAACTGCTCTTAAGAAACTTTATTATCTCAATCACTAGTTTAAGAAGGTATTGCCTTCATTCTTGAAGTTGTGGAGTAAATTTTCAAGTTCACATGTGGGGGAGGAATACTGAAAGGGTTTTTTTCATATATCTAAAAATCAAGTTGATCTAAAAATACCCTCCATTGTAGCTCAGTGTTCAGAAATATTACTCTTTTCAGTTCTATTTTTATAAACAGCTTAAATGATTTATAATAGTTCCTTAAAAAATTCCTTATTACTATAGTACATCTTATGATGGAGGATAATTGTTTCTGAATCTTCTAATTGTTCATGTGTCAATCAACCTGTAAGAAACTCAGAACAGTTTTGTGAGAACAACTGAACAAACTTCAAGGGAGTTGTCTGAGGTCAAAGGAAATACAGATAAAATACAAATGACAAGACTGATAAGAGGACTGTGGGAGAATGCATGAGTATCTGTAGAGAGTGTTTGTAGTTAATGCATACTACTTTGACCATACCTTGATTTTAATAGCATACTTTGGTACCATACCGCATATATAACCTGGCATTCTGAATTTCATACGAATGTCATTGATTTAGAGAAATCATCACAGTCTGAAAGACAGAAACCAAGACGGAAGTTACAACATTTACTTCATAAGCTTTTCCCACTATTTGTTCATCTAGAAACATCATATTTGGCTCCTCCTGCTTTGATATTCTGGCTTCAAAATCATCTGAGACGATGTTCTCCTGTCTGTGGAGACAGAGATGAATTAGATTTTCAAGTCTGAACTGTTCTTGCACCTCCAGATCTTCAGGGCAGAGCTCACTTATGCCTTGGAGTGGGCTTTTGGTTGGTTGTTTTGATGCAGAGTCAAGATCCTGCATGAGTCCCACCTATGGTGTGTGACCTGACCAATGGCCTGAAGGCTTTTATGTTAAAAACCTTGCGAGAATTGGTTGGGTTTGTAATTCTGGTATTGAAGACCAATCAACATCTTGATTGAATGTCCTCTGCTTTATGATGCTGTCTAATATTATGTAAGATTTTCAACTCGTACCATGTATCACAAGGTGCTTTGAATTCATATTATTCATTAATAAATCTCTCATGCAGTATTCTCTTACTATTGTTCCTCCTACTTTATATAGTTTTAAAATCAAGGTATTGCTATATCAGAATCAGTTTATTGTGGTGTACTAACTGCTCCTTTCAGGTACGAGTTTTGTCTTTGTAAAGCTTTACATTGTTCCGAACTTGCTGAAATAAAGGACAAGGGGCAGCTTCCAGTTATTCAGTTATTATTTATTTTATGTATAATTGTTACACTTAAAGGCTTATTAGTAGTAGATCAAGGACTTGTTCTAGGTGTTATACGAACACAAAATGAAAAGAGAATCTCTGCCTCCTCCATAGACAGATGGATGCCATGGTCAGAGGTATATAATATGAACAGCCATTGGTTTTGGAGACCTGAAATAAGATATTTCAAGACATATATGTAGACAGTTCTATTTTTCTCATTTGAAACTGTCAAAACTGAATGGAAATGTATTTTTAAACCAAGTTATTTTATTTGTTTTTTAAAAAATTGGCACAAACACTTCCTATCCTAATTTAGGGTGGAGAATTTTTTTTTCAGTTCTTGAAAATTTTCCCCAAGTAAGAAAATCATTTCCCATCTGCCTCTTCCCCAGAGGACAGTGGGATGAGGGAAGGCTCTGGCCCTTGTGGCATTAATGCAAGAATGCATACAGTAAACTGTACAGCTCACTTTTCATCAATATCAAGGAATTTTATAGTCAATCCCCCTGATTTTGTCTTCTTCCAAGAAATACTCAATAATAATTACCAAGCATGCCACAAGTACGTTTCAAATTTAGAGTTATAGGTTGTAAGTGACTTGTATTAAAGGACAGCTTCTCTCTAGAAGCACCATGAGAAGCAATGATGTTATCAATAGAAAGTAACAGAAACCATGGCTCACTGCTGAGCATTTGAGAGGTATGATGTGGAAAAGGCCCAGACACTGGTTCTCTTTTTCTTTTGTCAAACTTCAGATTAATTTTAATTAACACTATTGCTTTTACTTGATGATTTTTCTGTCTGTAGCTGGTCTGAATTTGCTGGAGTAAATGCTATTTGCTACTGAACTTAAGGCAGAGTGTCAGTAAGTAGGGTTGATTCTGTGTTAAAAGATTTGTTATTGTTTTGACAGACTGTTGTGGGGTGAAATCTAACCATCTATTTAAAAGTGACAGTGTGTAAAAATTAACATGTTAGAGACATACTGATTTCTGATTTGATGTTTTAATATGTCCTGCTGCAAAATTTCCTGGCTTGATTGCTGTCTGTGCAATTTGCTAAAATTACTTATGCAAAACATGTTCTGAGAGGGTAGCGTCTCAGGCAGAGGTAAAAAAGACAGCTCAGAAATGCTTTCCTTATCCAAATATACTTGCCCCATGCTAGACTTACCTTAAGAAGGAATGATCAATCTTTTAAAAGTTTTGAAGGCCCTCAAAGTATTCCTGTGTTTCACTATCTATACAGCACATTAACTACAATATATTGTGGTTGCCACTCTGGTTCAAGTAAAAATAATACTGCAATTTTTTACTACCATCCAAAATTAACTTAGTGCAGGTCTACAGGAACGTGCATAATACTAGGTGGAAAGCTGCTTAACTGTTGGCAGCAGCATATGAATTTGCAGTAAATGGGGACGTTTGGTGATGTTTCAGCTTTCACAGATGAAAGGTAAGAAAGATTTACATTTATATATAAACACGCACAGCATGGAAGATGCTTGTCTGCCTCACTGCTTGCAGCAATTGTTCAGACAAAAATGAACACTTGTTAAGAGTGCTATTCTGCAAAGTGCTTAGAGTCCACGCTGCTCACTGTGCCAAGGGCCCCAAGAGCAACACACCTTAGATGTCTGTCACAACACGATCTGGGTAACAAGGGTATCCTCAGCTTCAAAAGGTTATAGAGTTCAATGAATTGGTGATCATACATGAAAGCTCAGCAGCTAGTAGTGGAGGTTCCACTATATACCAGAAACATCCCTACTGGGTCCTAGGGAGAGATACAGGTTAATAATGAAACAAGGACAGTTGCTAACTCCGCAAGAGGTAGGAAGGTGGGAAGAGTCTGGGCTGTGTGTCTGCCTTCATACCAGAGCACTTCTGCTTCTGTTTTTAATGAAATCCGGGATGATTTGGGGAAAGCCTCCATTGCAAAATCCTCCATGTATTTGTCTTACTCGAGGCAAATCTTTCTTGGCATCAATTGAGGGGCTGAGTGCAGAGCCACTTTCTTCTTGGGATAGACAGGAGAAATGGTGACCTCCTTGGGTGTCCCAAGATCCACTTGATTCTGTAGGATCCATCTTGGGAACAGCAGGATTTGCTTGATAGTAACGTTTAACAGCTTTGATTATAGCTTGTGTCCATTTGTTGTTTTTGTCCCTGCTAACAGTCCTGTGTAGTGGATTTGTTCAGGGTTCTGCTGCCTAAGTTTTCTTCATGAGACTTATGTTGGCTTTTTATCCTTGCATAGTTTCTACACTGGAATTGTATTTGACAAAGAACCAAACTGTACCGGTTTGTTGAGCAGAGGAATGGTTCCCTGACATGGAAAAAACAAATCCCCAGGCTGCTTCTTAGAGCTATAACCTGTTAGAGACAGAGCTGGATGTTCCTGGAACAGTCTAATGTCATGTTAGTGGGAACAAAGAGAAGAAATCACAAGTCTACTGCTTTTAGCTTTGCTAGATCTTACTCAAAAGAGAAACACTTGTTATTTGCTGCTTTTAAGGTTGCAGTGAGGCTCTTTGACCTAAAAGACGGACATCAGTCAGGCCATGAATTTAGTCTTACCTCTTTCTCCAAGAGGCATTACTAACCAAAGATTTGAACCTTGAAGCTTGGGCTTGGCTTAGCTATCTTGGCAACAATTTGTAAGTACCTTGCCAAAATATTAGCATGATACATACCAGGACTGGCTCTAGGCATATTGCTGCATGAACCAAGCTTCTTTGTACACTTCTTCAAATGTGTTGCTGAAGGCTGTGGTTACAGAAGGTTGATACTCCAGTAATGGTTTGTATAAGGTTAAGTTTGTATCCTGTTATATGAACAGAGCTTGCAGCAAGCCTGAATGAAACTTGTTGTTCTTGCCTCATTTTCTGTTAATACAATTTTGGGATCATCTTCTAGTATTACTGTGTGATTATTTGCATCACATTTAATCAGTATGATTAATCTGCCATTTTCACACGGGCAACAATCTTCTATATTAGGAAAATGCCAAGTCCTTGCCTTAGATGTCACAACAACTCTCCTCATATTAGTCTTTATTTTGAGAATTAATTAAATTTGACTGAAACTATGTCATACCCTGGGATTAACTCTCTTTTTAGAGTAGGTGAGTGTTTCCTTCTTTAATCTGATTTATTGTTTGGCTGGGTGAGAGTTACATGTTCAGAAGAAGGCTAAAGTTTAAAACAACTGGTGAAAATGCAGCCTTTTGGTCAATTGATTCTCATCTGTATAGAGCAGAAAGCATTATACCCAGTTTAACTCACTCTAACAGGATCAAGACCATGTCTTCACTCCAGCTAACAGTAATGTGTCTGAACAGATTTAAAATTAGTTTACTTAAGTGCCACTGGCAGTTTCCATGTGTCTTGCATGAGCTGTGAAACCTGGTGGTATGATTTTGGGGAAGCTCTAGTGATTCAGACAGTTTCCTCACTGTTGTGTTGCATGCCACCAGCACTCAGCATCTGTTTGACTGCTCATATGTTTCTCAGCCCACTCCTGTACACCTAAACTATCTACTAGGGCTCTGAGGAGTCTGAGAGGGAATTGATCATCAGGATCTCGCCTAATTCTGGTGTATTTTTGTCTCAACTTCTCCAGTTACCCTAAAATCACTCATAGTACTGTATTAGTACTATGAGAACTGCATTTTTAAAAATAAAAATTAAAAACCCTCTATATTACACTGAAGCAGAAGATGTGAGAAAGTAACTGCTCTGTTTAAGGTCAGATACACAGAAATACCTGAGGTTCTTGCTTTTTTATTCAGCTACAAAGCTCTCAGGTTGCTCACTGAATCCATTTCTTTGATGAGTCCACCCTGAAATTTGTTTGTCTTGAAATTAATTCTGCTGTGCATTCAAGTTTATTCTTCTGTTGATATTTTTCTCCAGAAGCCTTCAAGGAAGCTTTCAAGTGAACTTCTGTAAACCTCTCTGTGATCTTTTGGAGTACAGTTTATACCCCAAAATAAAATTTTATGTGAACATATTAACTGAGTATCCCTACTGAGACAGAATGTTTATGTTTATAAAAGGGTGAAAAATAGAACTGATTACTGGTGCTTTTTAGATAATTAGTTAAGAAGATACCAGAATGAATGTGGGAGCAATAGCGTATTGGTGGTAAATAACTCCTCTCTGTCTCTGCAGTCCCCTAGGTCTGACTTTCTCACGATAGGATACCGTGATGTGTGCTAGAAAGCCAATAAAACCTCAAGCAGTTAGTTCTGTGCTATTGCCAACTCCACTGATTATTGCACGTGAAATAGCATTTTACACTGAGCAGATGTGGTTGCAGGAGATGCCTGGTTCAGCTGAGAAAGCAACTTCATGGTGCAACTTCTCAGTGTTCATTCTTGGTCTGATGGCACTTGTACTTCAACACTCTTTTGTGAGGTATGTGTAGAAAACTGAGCCTTTGGGAAGGTGTTTTTTTTTTAAATTATGTTATTGTAAACTACAATAACTCCAGCTGGTACTGGAATAATGATACCTTATGTATGCTTATGTACTTTTAGAAGCTCTATCTAATGCTTGGGGGAGGTTTTATATTTATACTTTTATATATAAATATAAAATTAGATGCTTTCTTTGTATTCATCTGTGAACTCCTTGTTTTACTCACTGAGTAACAGTGAAGTGAGATATGTTTTGAATTGTGGGTTTGTTCTTTTTTTCACTGGACCCCTACAATCCATGTAGTATCAGGGAGGGAGGCATTAAATGCCCATACTGTGGAAAGTTCTGCACCTGTTGCTTGTGCTATTTATTGCTTTTGAGTCTCAAGAAGTGCAGTGCTTAATAGATATCTTGAAAAAGTGTTTGATCTTGATAGATTTTCCCCTCTATTTGATTAATGTTCTTTCACCAGGAAAGATTTTGACAGAGAGTTATTTTTCCTCTCTACTTGGTGATTTTGTGCCAGGCTTTATGAAATGCTGATCTGTTTTTCTGTCCAGAGAAAACATTCAACAATGATACCAGCATTTAAAGTGACTGATCCCAGAGGCTAGGTACTAGTGGTTATGGGAGAATCCCTTATTGCTTCATATGCAACTGCTAATGGGTTTTGCATTAATCTAAACCAAAGTTATAGCCGGCTTATTGCAGTAACTTGCAAACTAGCCAGGGTCATGAAGATATATGCATGGATGTAGGCTGTGCTGTGCTAGTTGGTCAGATAAGACCAAGTTGTTTTATTTACCTGTACAGATGTGATGTGATGAATTGTCACATGAGCCTCACTGTCTGTATTTTAATTATTCTTCTGTCATATGGGTTTTGAAAGTATTACAGAAGTGCTAGGAGAATGAATACACTGAGAAAAGGCTGTGAGATGCTTGGAAGTGCTACCAGGACTGCTTAAGCACTACTGATTAACTGGAGCACTGTCTTTAATGAATCTCTGCCATTTATTTTCCTTCTTCAATGTTCTTGTCCTGTATTTAATGAATCTCTGCCATTTCTTTTCCCACTTCAATGTTCTTGCATGCTCACCGTAGCTGACACTCAAAAAGCACAGACAAGTAAATACGTATAAGCCATCCTCCCCGAAGTAAATGATAGAAGAAAAATAACAATGCCATCAAGAGCATGTATTACTGTATTTCAAAGCATGTGACTGTTTTAATTGCTGTTAGGAGTGAGTGAACCTCTTGTTGTTCCTACCTGTTGTAAAGAAAAGAATTTATAAAGCCCTCCTGGAAAAACACGCACAGCATACTATCATGACAAAAGTAGCATTTTTTGCACCCAAGGGGTCCTTTTGGTCACTCCTGCAGTGCTTTTTGACATGTAGACCAACTGAAAGAATACAACATGCTGCTCGATCTCTGCTGGCCTGAAGCCTGCCCAGATCATGTAGACACAGACTGAACTGTCATCTGCCATATGCTGGAGCTCTTACGACTTCATTATATTAACTCATTAGGTCTCAATCAGATTAGAAACAACACTTGATTGTGCCAAGCAATGACTGTGCTCTGCTCTATATTGTCTCCCCTCCTGGTACTGTGCCTGGTTCATGGACAATGTCCTCTCAAAGACCTTTGTGGCCCTGCCATGAGCTTCCTGGGACCCCGCTGTTCCTGGGATGGCATGTGATGGAAGGTGTCCCCTCCTCAAGGAAATTCTGGTCTTGTTCTGTAGCCAGGAATTCTCCAGCTCCCTCAAGGTCAAGGGCAATACCATCACCTGAGAGAGGAATATTTAAAGCTCTGAATCTGCTCATTTAGTGTCAGAGGAACTAGCACACACTAGCAGCTAAATAAATACCAAATTGCAGACTCACAAGCATGGAAAGCCCTTCCAAGCTGAGCTTTTAGTTAAGAATCACAGCTCCCAAAATATCCATCTAGCTTGTCCCATGGGAAGCCCCAGCTACCTACAGTATTAAAGAGACCAGGAATTACTTTCTCTTCCAAGTGAAAATATGTGGCAGGTGTCAGAATCCTTTCTGAGGTAGAAGGCCAGGCTGAATGTTTCCTTTCCAAATTAAAGGTCAAATGTGCCAGCAGAGAATTGCAGGAGCCAGAGCAAGATGCTGCTAGTCAAATATCTGAAGCACGTTGGCTCAGAGGGAAGCCTGGGCCAGAGGAACAGGGATCTGAAGCCCTTCTCTCTCTTGTCCTGCAACATATCACAGGGAGCTCCAGCTCCCCGTGTTCCGTGTGGGCTCTGCCTGTCAGCTTCCTTGGTCACCGCACAGCAGATTGCCCATCCCTCGTACTCAGCAGGGACTGTCTGCTAGCAGACCTTTACAAGTGATTATTTTGAAGGGCGGCATCTCAAGGGAGGTGGGGTGGGGATAAGGATGGTAAAGATGTTCACAAAATGACCAGATTCAGTTGCTGAGAAGTTGCAACTCGGATTTCTACTCCCCTCCAGCCAATTGCTGCTCTTTTCTTCAAAATAGTTTTATTTTATTTTCTGGCCCTCCCTCCCCACTCCTTGGCAACATATCCATACATTATTCTCCTGTGGAAAGAGTTAGAAATGGGATTAATTTGCACTGAAGTCCAAGCTCCTCACCCAACCACTGGCCCCAGGCTTTGATCTGAGAATGGGCAGGAGCTGTGATGAGCAGGGACTTCAGCCACAGACGGGGATGGAGAGCCCACTCGCAGACCTTTAAGTGAGTTTGGAGGACAGAGGGAAAAAACAAAGTCAGGCAGCCAAGTCTGTTTTAGCAGGCTCAGAGGATCAGGGCCAAGGATGCGGGACTCAAGGAGCAGGTTTTTAGCTCTGCAGAAATCCAAGGGGTCATTAAAGAGCATCAAGGGGTTTGTGATATCTCCTCCTTCCTGACTCACTAGTGAGATTGCCTGTGGCAAGTACCTTTTAAAATCGGTCCAGGAACGGGAATTATTTTTGCTGAGGATAGTTAAGATGTTCAGAAAAATGTGTGCTTTTCTTATGTCTTTGCTGATGACTGCTGTCGGCCTGTTGCAGATATTTTGTCTTGTATATGTCAGAATTAGACTTGCTGTTATTTGGTGTCCTGCATGGTCTTGCTCTGATTGTATGTTACACTGCAACCCGCTAGCTAGACCTGAAAGACCATTCAGATAAACTGCAAATGATTTTAGGAGAGTGCAGTGCCTTGAAGTGAACACTGATGATTTGGGTCAAAGCTGTCAGGATGCTTCTTTTCCAATAACTCTGTTAGTGAATAAAACCAGTACTCATGACTCATCTTCTGCAAAATATGCCCCTTAAAGGTGTCAAAAATTAGTATATAAAATAGAATTCTGAAAAGTTGTGCTATCATTTATTATGTCTTTAGTTTTTTTGGCTAAGAGGATTGTAAAAAAAGAAATGGAAAATGAATGAGCCCTAAAAACTGAATAAAAGTATTTTTTTTTTTTCTCCATTATGAACTGTAGTTCTTCCATTAGCTGAACTCTTCTCCTGGTGGGTCAGTTCCAGCAGCAGGGCTGAAATCTACTTGCATTTAACATCTCTGAATGCTGCTGTGGTTGTTACTTGCAGTGATACTCAGACCTAATTTGTAAAAACAGTAAGAAAGAGAGGGGAAATTCGGTCTGAACATTTTGTCCTTGAAATTATGAGCACAGAGTTAATAACATAGCTTAATCAATGTTATGTTCAGTCCCCTTTCTGAACCAGAATTACTGACATCTCTGGTGAAATCTCCTGAATGCAACCCTACAAAAGCCTTCGCCCACATACCCTGTTGTAGGAACCAGAGCACCTGAACACAGCCTTGTTTGTTGTCCTGTTCAATCAACCTTAAATACCAGTAGCTTTTCCTCAGCAGCAATGCCTTGGGCACGATTCGTCATGCTCTGTGCTCTGACTCAGTACCTGCACTTCGCTGTGTGCAGTTCGCTGTACTTAGCCTTCCCCTTTCTTTCTTCAAAGCCCTCAAGGGTGAAAACCAGTAGTAGTTATGCTTTTTTATGGATGGAGAAAATATTCTATTTGTTTCTAGAGATATACATTTGCCTTTTGTGTCCTTTTCTAAGAAGCTATGCACTTTTAGCTAAGAAGCAAGAGCTTCCCTCGGTGTTTTTTTCTGCATAATTCATGAGAAATGGCAATTGCAGTGTTCACCATGCACTTGTGCTGTGGACAAATCATGTTCAAGCACTGTGAAAAATGTTGTGTCATTTCCCACCAAACATAATGAACAATATCACCTACTGACTGGCAATCTGTAAAGCAGTGGCTGCTCAGGAATTGATGCAGAATGGCAATTTAGTGGTTGATGTTCGATGTTTACTCATAAAGCCTAAGTAACATAAACACCCACAAGATGATGTATAGTGCTTAATTTTTATTGCACAGAGTACTTCTGGAGAGGTTGTGATCTTTTTCATCTGTCCAAAAATGTGCCTGTCAGGCAAGTCCAGGAGTGATGGCCATACATGGCAGGCATGTGGGCTAGCTTGAGCCAGCTGTCTCAGGTACTGGTAGCAGGTTAGCCATGATTCTTGTCTTGTGCTACCCCTTTGCCCTTTGTCTCAGCCCGCTGATTGAAGCTGGCAGTTTTTGGGATGCAGATAAATTCCCACTAATATTGGAACTGGGATCAGAAATCCAGTCATTTCTGAAATTACTGCATCTTGAGAGGGCTGAGATAAATGGGCATCTTGAAGGATAGGAAGCCCTCAACCCTTTCAGTTAAGCCTTCCAGCGAACCCACATGTTTTTATTGAGATAAAACAGAGAAACACTCATTGCCCTGCTCATTGTCTCCCCAAGCCAATCAGGTAAAGCTGAGGACTCAAAGTAAAGGAAGGTCATTAATTACCGTACAAAATCCTTGTCTCCTCACTGAGCAGTGTTCCTTGAACAAAGCAACAATTCATTGCTGCTACATCAAGCAACATTTCCTCATTCAGTTAGTGTGCAAGGGCACGGGTCACATGGCAGCAATGTGATAGGATGCACAGGTGAGAAAAAAAAATCTCAGTCATTTACTGTTATCTGTCTGATAGCCTTAATAACAGTAATTCAATAAATGAGTCAATGTTTTTTACAGGAGGCAGTAAAAGACCAGTTCTTCACTGTTAAGAGAATGAGACTTGTATCCCAAATGTCCAGTGTGTGGTTGTGCAACATCCTGAGTGTAAAATCTTCTGGCCAGATTCTGACTCAGGAAAAGTATCAAGGCCTGACCTCACGGTCCTTCAAAACCAAGGAAATTACTCAAATGGACTTCCATCTTATACAGATAAAGCTCTAACTCGAACTAGTTATGTTAACGTCAATCTCTGTTGAAGTCAGTGAAATTGCTGAATATTTACCTGGGCATAGCAGAATAGGAAGTCCAGCAGGTTACTTCTGCAGCATACCTTAGTTCTCAAGTTTGCAAACTCTCAGCCTGGTAATAGGAGATGTTATGTACTTAGAAATCAGTGCAACAGAGTTTGCTTTCTATGCATGGCTTTCATTGTAAATAAACTAATATTTAACAGCTTTCAGCCAAATAAATCTTTCACACCTTTATTGAAGAAGCCACTTAAACAGTTAATTGTTAGGTTATACGCCAGAGCACAGGAAATCAACTCCTACTTTCTTTAAATGAAAACAGAATCAGTATCCTTTTAAACAGATGTTTTCCTAGCAGTGACAAATCTGTGCACATCAGGAGACATGCTATAATCCTAATTCCTAGATGGGAGCCTAGGTGTGATATTGGACACACTGGCCCCTTTTCTTGTGCCAGTTTTCTACATAGCTGAGAATTCTAGCCAAAAAACACTCCACCAGGGCTGGATGGCTCCTTACAGGGCACCTAATTGTCCTTTTACCCAAGGGGAAATGAACTGTAACTCTGCCAGCCCTGAAATGTGTTTCTCCGATGTCTTCTTAGGTACGATGGGGATGGGCTAGGTTCACCCAAGGTCTTGCCTACTCTGAGCTGGTTGTGAGTATCTTCCACAGCTTTCCTGTCGACTCACCTCCGGCTTATTCACTCCTGGGATGATTTATGTCTTTTTTTGCAAGAGTTTGGCTCCTTTTCATCCTGTGCTTCTCTCTACCTGTACCTTTTTCTGAACAATTCTTCATTGTTCCATGTATGTGAGTCTGTAAGGGGAAATTATGGAAGTATATCCACCATGCTAAAGAAAACCAGATATTTTTTCTCTTTTCTTTTCGTGGTTTTTTTTGCTCTTTTTGTTTTTGTTGTCTTTGTTGAAATGTGTTTCAACACAGGAGGTTGGGAAAGAAGGGCAGCACTTTTTGTCTTGGTTTGGCTAATTCACAGCAAACTTCCCAGCTGTAGTAATTCAAAGATCTTATCATGCCTCTTGATTGTCTGGATAATACAAATTAGTTGGATGCATCAGCTGGCATGTCCCCCGTGGTAGGAAGGACATGAGGAATGACTTAACCTTTTACTCAGGTATAACCCTGGTCGAGCCACCCTAAGTTTGAAATAAGAAGAGAAAGTGGCACTTGCAGGTGGGTCAATATGGAATATTAGCATTTGTTGCTAAAATTTGACATAGTCTACTTATAGGAGATTTATGAAGATATGTGAACCCAGAGAAAATGGAAGTATTTATAGGAGAGTGTCACAGGTGGAATAGATTAACTGAGATCATGGCAACTTCTTTTTAAAATTCAGTAGCAGATCTACATTTCAAATGGTAGTTTTTTTCTGTTTTCTCTCAGCTTAATTTCAGCAGGGCTAAATTCCTGGTTTTGGGCTGATTTGCACAGATGGATGATCTGGCAGAACATAACACAGACTCCTGAAAGAATCAAATTTCTGTAGCTCATTGCCATAATTCACAGCATATTTAAGGCAGTAAAATTTTGTGGCAGAGGAAAAATAGAGAAGAAAAGACAGGAAGCAGAAGAAATTATACCGCCAAAATCATTTCAGGATCATTGAAGTCATGGGAAGGAGATGCAGTGATTTCTATAGTCTTGAGTTGAGTCTACGAGGTACAATTTATGACAGCCCCTGGGCATTGGGGTGAGTTTTTCTCTGCAGTTTATTACATATAGTGAGATTACAGCAAGAATGAATTTAGCAGAGTCATCAACCTCTCAGACAACTCCTTGACATGCTGTCACTTCTGTTCTTACATTTTACTGTTTCTCCTCTGCACCCTGATTTTTCAGCATGTGGAATAAGAGGCAGGTGCCTTTCAGGTGAGCCTGGGGTGGGGTAGTGAAGGCTGATCTGATTAATGCACTGTTGGAAAAGAGGGTAGGTCAGAGGAGGAGAGGTGACGCCAGGAAAAGTTTCCCTCAAAATGCTCTGCTTGGGAGCTGCAGGAAGTATCAACTTCTCCCGCTGTCCCCTGCACCTGTGAAAAAAGCAGAAAAGAGAATTTCTCCAGGCCTTTTGGACCCATGAATATTGCTAAGCCCTTGAGAAATAAAACTCTGCAGAGGCCACTCCAGCTTCTTCAGCAAGATAGTAAAAGACTAAACATTCACGGCAGGACTCAGTTTGAAATTATGAAACTTGCATTTAGGTACAGTTGTAGTGCTGAGGATCCCATCGCAGGTTGGATGTCTTCACGTACTGTCATTTAAGCTGCCTGGCCCCCAGCAGGCCATAGTCCCTCATAGGTCATGGTGCTATCTGCCAGCTGTGCATGGACATCTTGGATGTCCCATGGCATCCTGAACAGCGCTAATTCCTCATGTGTGGAAAACTGAGTCAAGCAGCAGGTAAATATGTCAGGGTGAACTGAATTATTCTGTGGGGTCTGCTGGCTGTACTTCTTCAGGATCCAATCCTGTTGTCTGCATGTATGTGCCTAGTGCTGATCAAGATGTCCTTAGACATTCTTGTGGGCTGGGAACTGTGGCATGGGACCTGTAGGAGACTAATGCCTCTTGTAGCAGCAGATGGGGACCAGACATGTCAGATGGCACTCAACACCTATCTGAACAGAGTCGTCCATCTCCACTGACTGCAGTGGGCACTAGGTGCCTAACTCACATGTAGACTTCTCTAAGTACACACCTAAATGTACATGGATACTCTGCAACTGCTCACTACCATAGGTTAACTACTTTAATCTCCTTAGTTAACCATATCTTGAGACAGGGTCAGCTGGTAAGCTCAGAAGGCATTTTCACTAAACAAACCCAGTTGTGACTACAAAGTACATCCTCCCATTTGAATGGAACAGGCGAAAATAGTGGAATTATGGGCCAGAACTTTTATTCTTTACTTAGGCAAGACAACATTCAGGGTTGTTGGCAGTGCTGGTGAAGAGTATTACTTTCCATTGAATAATTATTTAATACTGTGTAATCATGCTAAGGTGTTGTGGTCTTTTCCCAGGAACTAATCTCTAATCACAGTGAATGCTAAATTGACTGACATTTGTTGCCTTGTTTGTGACAGCGTTTAAAAAATACACGTTATTAAAGCACTGTTTTGATCAACACAACTTCCCTGATTATATATCTCACCTGTATTGCTAGGTTGATTCCTCTCTGTATTATTAGCTCTGAAACTTGGCTTCTTCTAACAAAGAGTTATTTCTAAATCTGATATTTCCATTACACAGTTAATTCCATCTGTTTTTTTGCACATGTGCTGGTTACAGCTGAAAAATCAGCATTGGCAACACAGTATTATGTGAAGTGCTGACTATAGGAGATGAGGTAACCAAAACTGCTGACTGATTAGTGCCAGACTCCCCTCATTTACTGCAAACGTGCGTGCAAAATCAATGCCACCAGCGCACTCTGTCACCCAGGACATTTTCTCCACACCTCCAAGACACTCTGTGTGGGATCTGTACCCATGGAGCATTGATGTCATGTCAGGCAGATTTCACTTTGCCTGACTTTAGTCATCTAGAAGTATGGTCCAGGTTAAGCTCTAAGCTTATGAAATAGCCTCCTTCAATGGCCAGAGAGGCAGAGAAGGGCATTTCAAAGGGTAATTCACCTCCTCCATTGGCTAGAGAGGGAACTTAATCGTTGACTGAAGCTGGATACTTGATTTCTAGACAGCTGAAGTTATGTGACATGAATCCCTCCAAAGTCCAAAATCTGTAAGAAGATTTGTAACAGCCCTGGAGCTTTTAGCTCTGTACTTAGAAAATGGCTGCATCTGCTGTGATTTTAAGTAAAGGCCTATTGTCAGTAAGATTGAGGCTTCAGTAATAAGCCTGACATTTAAAACTGTGTTAATGAGATGAAAGACCTGGAGACACCATTTAAAATTACATGCCTTTCTATCTATGTGCTAGTCTGGTTACTAATTTCTGCATCATTTAGGAGGGTGCTCAGCCTATTATCTTACTCATTTTGTCTGGACCAGAACTCAAGACTGACAAGTACCATGGTGCATATCATTATGAATCACTGCAGTGTTTTCTGCAGTTGCCTTAATTGTAATTAATTACTTTTATCAGTATCTTGCACTCCAGGACTTTAAATAAAATGGTCTTAATTTTAAAGGTACTAGTGGAGAGGCTAATTTGGACTTCGGCATCTCTGGAGGCTGTTTAGTACATTTAACAGATGGCCAAATGCAATTTTTTTCTTCTATATGATATTAACTTTTCTCTAAGTGTGATTTTACCATTTATTTTCCAGTCCAGTGGATCATATGTAAGGGATTGTATTTTGATGATCACCTCTCATTTTAGAGGTTTTAGAGTGAGGTCTGAATCTCCTAAAAGGGCCTTGTTTTTTCAGTCATATGAGCCTATAGCTTCTTTTTGATGGCACCAAGAACCTTAATCATAGAATCATAGAATCATAGAATGGCCTAGGCTGGAAGGGACCTTAGAGATCATCTAGTCCAACCTCCCTGTCATGGGCAGGGACGCCACCTCTCGACTAGACCAATCTTCCACTTCAGGTTCCCTTTACAAATCCAGGGTCACTGGTTTGAAAAAGAATATGTTACGAAAGTACTATGAAATGGACAACTTTTACTAACTGCCCTACGTTTCATTATGATTACGAAGTGTTTTAAGAGTCTTTGGAATGATCAAATATTAAAAATGGTTGGTGTCATTCAAAATCATTTGGGACACCTTATTTCTTAAGTATGCACCTTGAGACTTTGACTGAAATTGCTGGATTTTACAAATGTGCCAACTCCCAACCTCTAAAAATCAATTCCATTCATTCAGTTGAATTAAAACTCCAGAAACATTGACTTCTAAATATACTGATCTTAAGTTTAGGAGGAAACAGGCATATTTCTTCCTTCCCATGAAATTTCTTCTATCAATCAGATTCATGAGCAGTCTTGGCTTAGACAGAGATTTTCTGTAAAAGTTTTCTTTGATCATGAATATTATTTTTGGCTCTGGTGAGCCACACCAATAAGAATTTAAATATACATACTTGGGATTTCAAGTTTTGGTTTTATATTTGTCCCTTCTATCTGATGCCAACAAGTCTTTTATTGCAGAATTATTTCTCAACTCCTTTCCAATGAATATGTAAAATTCCATCTATGGCAGGGAACGATCTCCTTTTTGATATGTTTGCAATATCTTTTGCCCATTTCCCACTCACATCCCAATTGCAGTGACATAATTTTGCACTTAAAATCAACAATGAAAGTAATTCCAGTTTTGCAGAAGCCGTATTAAGAAACCTGATTAACTCAAAAAACAAGCAGTAGGGAACTTGCCTTTGCAAACTGTGTATTATCAACTTCAGAGAGTAGAGCTGTGATATTAATTTGATTAAGGCTGCTTATGATGTAATCTCCCATCCAGGGCTTAAGATTTTCTTCAATGAGATGAAGAAGAAACCCAAAATCCAGGACTCCAAAGAGCACCTCTTAAACAGAAGTACCTGTATTTTGAAAGACATATAGTATGTTTATTTAGTTGTAGTTTCATGTGTAAATCTGAGAGCCCCATCAGACACCGAATGCAGCTTTTTCTTTCCCTGTTGCTGCTATTAGCTGATGGGAACTTCACCGTTCTGATGCTGGGCTCAGTTTCTGGTGGGAGTGCTTTGTTCTCCTTTGCTTATTGTTCAGCTTCAGACAGCTCAGGCCTTGTCCATCTTACTGCCTGCCTCAAAGCCTATAGATACCCGCTACTCCTGTAGCACTGAAAGCTGCAGCGTTCTAATTATATGTCATTCCCTTACATGCCTGAGGTGACAGCTGATGGACCTTTTTGGTGCAGAACAACTTGGTGGGCAGGGCAGAGGTAGCAATGCATAGGAGGGGAGGTTTAGATTGGATATTAGCAAAAATTTCTTCACCAAAAGGATTGTCAAGCATTGGAACAGGCTGCCCAGTGAAGTGGTTGAGTCACTATCCCTAGAGGTATTTAAAAAATGTGTAGACGTGGCACCTGAGGACATGCTTTAGTGGCCGACTTGGCAGTGTTAGTTTAACAGTTTACTAGATTATCTTAAAGGCGTTTTCCAGCCTAAATAATTATATGATTCTACATGCTTGCCCTCAGGTATGAAGGGACTCTGCTGTCTCATGAGTGAATAGAGACTGAAAGGGTTGATGAGATTTGAAAGATTTTGAAAGACTTTATGATTTAGTAGGTAAAAGCTGGACACTTTCTTTCTCCTCTTGAGCTTTCCTGCTTTTTTCCACTGCCCTGTAACACATCCTGGAATAAAAGTGACAGTGTGGAAACAGTCAGTCAGAAACAGTTGCTCTTGGATTAGTTTTCCATCAGAAAAATCAAGAATAATTTGTCTGATTTTTGGAGTAGGAGGTTCTGTGCCATCTGCAGATCAGATCCTGTTCTCAGTTTCAGGTCCAGTTTCTCAAGGAGGCCCTCAAATATGAAGGTCACCAGAATCAGTGACTGCTCTCTAAAATTTGAACCTTAATCCCAATTGCTTCACACTGAGATCAAAGTATGCATGACTGAGATTCAGCAAAAGAGACATGAAAATTAAAAGATTAAGAGATGGTTTAGTGGATTTGTCTGCTCTTACTCAGAGTGTATCCCTTAAGTGGACCTAAAGTTTCAGCTTAGTTATGGAATTTGCATCATGATGCGAATGAAGAGGTCATAGAAATAGTTTGCCAGACCTTGCAATGAGTAAATCCCTTGGAAGCACATGTGCAGAAATTGATTCATTGACTCACTGAATTATATTGTGTTTTAAGCATTAAACTGGCAGCTGCTAAGCAGTTAGAAGTGCCTATTCTCAAGTGCAGATAGAAAGAATATAGTCAACATCTTTAAAAAATATAGCATTGCAGCATTTTTTCTGACAGGTTTCAGTCCCTTACACTGCATGAGTTATTAGCAAGTTTGACAGTGTAGGAAGACGTTGATTTAACCAGTCCAGTGCTACAACATTGCCCCAAAATGGCAGACAGGAATTCCTGGAGAAAAATGAATCAACTTTCCTCCTTTGCTTTGGGCAACAGTGAGTGGGAGTGTAATTGCCATTCCCACATAATGTTCAGCAATTTTCTACTTGTAATAATGGAACTGGAACTTTTTTTTTTTTTAATCACAAAGAAGCCAGTACTGCAAAGAAGCAGTTAGTTGTTTATAGGCATATCTTTTGTACAGGCTGATTAGGAGCCAGACTTTAGCTGCCAAAGTCAGTGTAAATCCTCCCACTGAGCCTGATGTCGTGTATTGAACCAGGAGCACAAGCCCTGGCATTGCCAGAGTTTGGCCAGTGCCCTACTGGCAGACACCCACCAGAGACACTCCTGAAGTTTTTTTTCGTTATTGGAGACTTCCATTGTGGGGAACTTCCCAAACTCAACACATCCTGGCAACTTCTTGACAATGTAATGGGTCTTGCTCATTAGGTGTCAGATCCACACTAGGAAACTGTTAACAATGGATGAAGAAAAGGCTGAGGTTCTCAACAAATTTTGCCTTGGTCTTCATGGGCAGCCTCTCTACTCACACCTCACAAGTGCATGGACTACGAGACAGGGGCTGGGGAAGCAAAATCTCTCCCGCTGTAAGAGAAGATCAGCTTCGTGACTGCCTTAGGAAACTGAGCATACGTAAGTCTATGGAACCTGATGAGATGCGTCCCTGAGTCTGAGGGAATTGGCTGTTGTAGTTTGCCAAGGCAGTCTCTGTGATAGTTGAAGAGTCATAGCACTCTTGTGAAGTCCCAGGTGACTGGAAGAAGGGAAACATTGCACCCATTCTTAAAAAAGGTAGAAAGGACGACCCTGGGAAGTACCTACCAGTCTCATTTCTGTGCCTGAGAAGATCATGGAACAGATCCTCCTAGAAGCTCTGCTAAGGCACATGTAATATAGGGAGGTGATTCGAGACAGCCAGAATGGCTTAACCAAGGGCAAGTCCTACCTGACTGACTTAGTGGCCATCTGTGATGGAGTGACTACATCAGTGAACAAAAAAGAGCTTCAGAAGTTGTCATCTATCTGGACTTCTGCAAAGCCTTCGACGTGTTCCCCCACAACATCCTTCTCTCTAAATTGGAGAGATGTTGATGTGATAGGTGGACTGTTTGGTGGATAAAGAATTGTTTGGTGACCACATCCAGAGGGTAGTGGTCAATGGCTTGATATCCGGGTGGGGATGGGTGAAAAATGGTGTCCCTCAGGGGTCCATACTGGGACCAGTGCTGTTTAATATCCTTATCAATGACATAGCTGGATGGAATGTACCCTCAGCAAGTTTGCAGATGACACCAAGCTGAGTGGTGTGGTCAACATGCCAGAGGGATGGGATGTCATCCAGAAGGGCTTGGACAAACAGGAGAAGTGAGCCCATGTGAACCTCATGAAGTTCAACAAGGCTGAGTGCAAGGTCCTGCGCCTGGGTTGGGGCAAACCTTGCTATCAATACAGGATGAAGGGGTTGAGAGCAGCCCTGCCAAGAAGGACTTGGGGGCACTGGCGGATGAAAAACTGGACATGAATCGGCAATACGTCAGAAGGCCCACCCTATCCTAGGCTGCATCAAAAGAAGTGTGGCCAGCAGATTGAGGGAGGTGATTCTGTCCCTCTACTCAGCTCTGGTGAGACACCACCTGCAGTGTTGTGTCCAGCTCTGGAGTCCTTAGCAGAGGAAAGACATGGGCTTTTTGGAGCAGGTCCAGAGGAAGGCCACAAAAATGATTAGAGCGATGGAACACCTCTCCTATGAGGACAGGCTGAGAGAGTTGGGGTTTTTCGGTCTGGAGAAAGCTCCAAGGAGACTTTACTGCAATTTTTCAATACTTACAGGGGGCCTATAGAAGAGATAGAGACAGACTTTTTGCCAAGGCCTGTTGCGATAGGACAAGAAGTAATGTTTTTAAGTTAAAAGAGAGTAGATTCAAACTAGGTATTAGGAAGAATTTCTTTTACAATGAGGGTGGTGAATCACAGGAACAGATGGTCCAGGGAGTTGGTAGATGCCCTGTCTGTGGAAACATTCAAGGTAAGGTTGGATGAGGCTTGGAGCAACCTGGTCTAGTTGAAGATGTCTCTGCTCATTGCAGGAGGGTGTGACTAGACAAACTTTAAAGGTCTCTTTCAACCCAAAGTGGTTTATGATTCTGTGATTCTGTATGTCTTTCCTACTCATTTTCACAATGCCTTATAGTGATTGTGCCTCTTCCCTTCTCTTCCCTGTCATTTCTTTGGTGAAATAACGGGATCTGTAGCTGTCTCTCTGAAGAAAACCACTTCTCTGCTTCTGAAGACAAGCAGATAGTATTTTCAGATAACTTTTCAGTGTTAATCCCGAGTTTGAAGAAGCTTATGATTCACAGGATGTATAAACGCTACCCACTGTTCCCCACCTCTTGCTGTTATACAATCTCTGAAATCTGATAAACACTTCTAGGGCTTTGTCATATTCTCTTTGTTCAGGTACATGAGCAGTCTTCTGTAGGATAACGTGTAATTGATATAGTTTGACTTTCATTGTACTGCAGATTTAAATCCCTGTGGAGGATCCTAGTTTATCAAAGGCAAGAGGTCTTCCATTTGGGAAAAAAAGGCTCAGTTCAGTACAAACTGCTCTATAGTGAGGCTAAGGGGAAAAAGAAAACTATTTTAATGAAAAACTAAAGCTGGGAATAAGGAAGAAGATCTGTCATCAAGACTTCTAGGCAAATAATAGAAAAATCTCCTTTCTAGGACAGTAGACCCAGGCTGTTGCAGGAGAAAATATTTTTTGTGGCAGAAAGGCAGCAAACTTTCAGAAGGGGAAGTTATCCTGTTGGTAGACCCTTCTGCCCTGTGAGGACTTTGCACCCACTTGCACTGGAGATACTAATTTTGGGAGTACCATGGGGCATTTCTCCAATTGGATGGGAAGAGGTAAATTATAATGGAAGATACTTTGGTTGAGCATGTAGATAATGTGGTTTGTGATGCCACCTGGACACAACAGTGGGAGACCTTGTAGACCTCTACAGAGACTTGTAGGAATTATCTACATGGTGGTCTGCTTTCTCCCATGGCTGTCTTTGCTGAAATTCTCCCAGTGCCATGTGGCACAAGAAGACTGAAAATCAGTCTCAGGTTGTGATTTAGGAAATGAGGAAACAAATGGTGCAGAGTTCACACTTATTGGAAGCTTTGGAAAATATGAGTTCTAAGTTTAGAAATGTTAGAAATGGCAAGTGGTGTTCATAGTGGTAAAAGTTGTACGGGAGATTAAGAACTGTGAGAAAGCAAGAGGTATAGCATCTGGAAAGGCATGTCCTCTGGAGTTAAGGCATTGTTGTGGTTTCAGCCCACCCAGCCGGCAACAAAGAACCATGCAGCCACTCTCTCACTCCTTCACTCCTACCCTCCTCCTCTTTGGGATGGGGAGGAGAAAATTCAACAGAAGTCCTGAGGATCAAGATTAAAGACAGGGAGGGTTCACTCACCACCGACGGTCACTGGCAAAAACTGGAGTAGACTTGGGGAGAAAGCATCAATTTAATTTAGACAGTAACATGACCACCACTTTACCAGTAAATTAAATTAGAGTAGGATAATGAAAAAATAAATACAACCAGATCTTAAAAACACTTTGCCCTCACTCCTTCCTTCTTCCCAGCTACCTCCTTCCTGCCCCAGCAGCACAGGGAGGCAGGGCATGGGGGTTGTGGTCTGGCCATTTCACACTGCGCATGCTGCTCCTTCTTCCCTGGGGAGAGGACTTCTCTCAGTCTTCCCCTGCTGCAACATGGTGTCACTTTCAGGTGAGACAGTCCTCCTCAAATTTTTCCAACATGTGACCTTCCCACAAGTGTGAGTGCCTCCCACGGGCTGCAGTCTTCCCAGCAAAGGACCACTCCATCATGGGCTTCCCTCAGAGTTGTGGCATGCTTCAGGTGCAGTCCTCTGCTCTGGCATGGTCTTCAGCTCCAGTGTAGTCTTCTGCTCCGGCATCATCCTCTGCTTCAGCATCGTCCTCTGCTCCAGCGTGAGGTCCTCCCCATGCTGCTACATCTTGGACCTTTGCTGCCATTAATCTCCTCTGTCTGCAGGGCCTCAGCCTGCCATCTCACCATGGGCCTCAATGAAATCTCTGCTCTGGTGCCCTTCTTCCCCTCCTTCCTCACTGATCTTGGTGACCGCATGATTGCTCTCCTTGCCTCCCCATCATCTCCAAAAAAATGCACTCCCTAACACAAAAGACATGAAGAAAGAGGCTGGCCCAACAGGATTCCTATCTTAAATACTTTGATCTCACAGGTGCTGATTGCCCTGGCCTTGACCAGAGGTGGACCTGATGCTTACCTGGGCTGGGGGAGGCTCTGGAATTTCACGAGGAGCCACCGCCGCAGCCCCTGCCTCTCCTAAAAAACCTCACCAGACACAAACCCATGACAGGCATGAAAAACTCTTTCTTCAGATGAGTGGTAGTAGAGAGGCTGATAACTCAAGGGAGAAATAATGAAGAACACTCTGAAGAAAAAAAGTCCTATTTAAACAAGGTACATGTGTGTGCACACACGCACACACCAAAGTGACTGTATCAAAAGGTACGTGCTTCTGTTGAAATGCTAAATGTCTAAAAGTTGAAATTAGGGAACAGGTATGTTTGCTTTTAAATTTGGAAGTTGACATAGCAGACACCTCAGAACTGGAAAGGAAAAAACAATAACCACTGGGATATTGTAACAATTAGTAAAAAATTATTGCAAAAAAGTAATGAGGAGGATCAGCAGATATATGGACAAACATGGGCTCTGCAAGGACCAGCAGATCTCCTGTAGAATTTGTAGCCAAGAGCAAGTGAGCATGGGAGCTAAGGCAATCTGATTCAGGTATTTGGTTTTCCAGAAGGCTTTCAAGAAGATCCATCACTAAAGAATCTCAAAGATATTAAGTTGCCAAGGATCAAGGAACACGTTTGTTCATGGATTAATAACTCATTAAAAGATAGGGAAAAATTAAGCCACGGATATAGACATATTGCAAAGGGTTTTGAATCCTCTGTGGGAGTTACTCAATCTCTTGCTGGAGATGAGGAACTATCAGATAAGTATTTTGGCAAAGGTTGTAGCTACACTTCCATTTACTAGCATTTCCCTCTTGAATGACATGACAAATGAAACAAATGGCTTTCAGTTACATAAAAGCAGTAATACATCAGGTTCTCACAATATTTCATTCAGTTCTTCTTTTCCAGTTTCAGTCCAGTCAAGTCTTTCGGTGAAAGTGATTCTGCACTGTGAAGCCTGGTATTTCTTCTCTGACATCTAAAAACTTGATTTTTTTCCAATATACTTGGATAAGTAGCTGATTAAAAAGACTTTAATTTTGAAAAAAAAAAGAAACTCCTTTTATAGAATCAACAAATCATAGGATTATCAAATCACAGAATCATAGAATCATTTAGGTTTGAAATGACCTTTAAGATCATCAAGCCCAACCTAACACTGCCAGGTCCACCACCAGACCATGTCTCTACGGGCTACATCTACACATATTTAAATACCTCCAGGGATGGTGAATCAACCGCTTTCTGGAACAGCCTGTTCCAAGGCTTAACAACCCTTTTGGTGAAGAAATTTTTCCTAATATCCCATCTAAACCTCATCTGGTGCAACTTGATCTCATTTCCTCTCATCCTATCACTAATTACATGGGAGAAGAGATCAACTGAAACAGACTAAACAACCTCAGTTCCCTCAGCTGCTACTCGCACCTTATTCTCCAGACTCTTCACCAGCTTCTTTGCCCTTCTCTGGACATGGCCCAGCACCTAAATGTCTTTCTTGGAGTGAGGGGCTCAAAACTGAACACAAGTTTTGAGGTATGGCCTCACCAGTGCTGAGTACAGGGAACAATCCCATCCCTAGTCCTGCTGGTCACACTATTTCTAATACAAGCCAGGCTGCTGTTAGCCCTCTGGCCACCTGGACACACTGCTGGCTCACGTTCAGCTGACTGTTGACCAACACCCCCAGGTCCTTTTCTGGCAGGCAGCTTTCCAGCTACTCTTTCCTAAGCTTGTAGCACTGCCTGGGGTTGTTGTGACCGAAGGGTAGAACCAGGCACTTGGCCCTGGGCCCTGATGTCTCTGAAAGCCCGTGTTGATCTCCCAGAGACCAAAGCGTCCAAAAAGTTCATGTAAGTGAGGATTAGAGGTTGCTGTGATGATCATTCCCGCTGTGAGGGCTTCTGTTATGTGGGTCCTGTGCTGGGCAGGGCCGGTTGTGCTCCAGGTACTATGAGGACATGGTGCAAAAGCCCCCAGCCACATACTAATTCCTCAGGGCCCACAAGAAAAACACAGAACCACTCATGCACAGAACCAGGCTGTCCTCCAGCTGCAAATGGAGTGGCAGCAAGGCACTCATTTGGGTATTTGGGACCTGTTTGTCTGGCTGGAGCTGTGATGCTCAGAAGGACCATTTAAGCTTCTTCCACAGGTTGAAACAGGGGTTTCAAACTCTGCTTTGGGTCCAGGAAAGATGAGGGCAGGGTGCTGAAGTTATTTCCTCAGTGCTGAGGAGGCTTCAGTGGGAGGCAGAAGAGCTCAGACTCCACTGACTTCCTCACTGTGAGCTACAATGAATGCAAATCCGTCATCCCTCAATGAAAATTTTAAGAACAATTAAAAAAAAAATAAACCCATGAAAAATTAAAGTAGGTTGTGATGAAAACTTTTGAAATGTGTTCTCTTATTTTGTGCAGCCTACAGCATGAAGCTAAAAATGATACTTACATTTCAGTGTTGCTATGGCTACTGATACTATTCTTCTGAATCTCCAGAGAAAATGAATTGTGTTAAGGAGGAGGCTGTATAAAGGAGATAACCTTGGACCTTTGTGATGGTTTCATTTGTATTGGTCTAATTCCAAACTTTCATGGCCTAATTTGCATTTAGCAGAAGGAGCTGTAGTTTCATTTTTCTGCCTTTGTACAGACGAGTTCAAACTATAACAGACAAGGTGGACAGTTTTGGCCTGAACTCTCAGAAGACGGGATTTATTGTTTGTTTACTATTGCTCCCCAAAGCACTCCATGACATAAACACTTTATTGAATCTCCTGGTAGTCTTTACCATTTAATTTGATGAATTCCATGTATTTAAGAATGCAGAAGGTTTTTTTTTTTGTAGTAAGGATGATCTTACAACCCCAAATATTTGTTTTTGAAGCCTTTTTCCATCCCCTTTCTCCCAAGCCCACACTGACTCCATGTGCTATTTGCTGTGACTCAGAGCACCACAGGATACTCAAGCTGGAAGGAATCTTGGGAGGCCTCTGGTCTAACCTCCTGCTCGCAGCACAGTCAGCTCTGAGATCAGACCAGGCTGCTCAGGGTTTCATCCAGTTGCAGCTTGAAAACCTTCGAGAATGAAATGTTGGTTTCCGCTCCAAAACACTTGACTTTCACACACAGGAGAGACAAAAGGGCAGAGGAGGAGCCATGTCACAGGAGGGGATTAAGGCCATACGGAGAGCTGGTGGAAGAGTCAGGAACAAAGGCCCTCTCTCTGGTTCATGGGTCAATAGAAAACGGTTCCGTAGACACTGATTTTATGCAGATTCCAGTTTCTCTAGAAGCAGCACAGCTATGCAGCCCTTCACTGTAGACAGGCCTCTCTCTGGGGTGGTGTCTGTCATTGGGGCATGCAGTCATGTGACAGTTAAGAAGACCATCTCATAACTTTGGTGCCAAGACCACTCAGGCACATTTAGCTTGTGCCTGTGCTGGGAGAGGCTGACTTCATTAAAGCGGACATGGTTCTGCATTAATTTTCCTACCTGGTTGTGCTGCATGGAATCACTTATGGCTGTTAGCACGTGATGGTGGAGCAAAGCCCCAGGGGAGTAAAGATAAGAGTTGCTGCTTCTTGATGATAACACCTTTCAGCGATGAACTGCAAGTGCTTTGAAGTATGAGAATGTTTTAAAATAAGGAGACATGCAGAACTGGCCTTGTTCTCAGTACATTTATGCTGTAATCGGGCTGTGCTGATGACACTGCTGCGTTTGGAGGCTATTCATGGCAGCTTAGAGCTAACACATGTCTTGTCCTACAGTCTCATTTACTAATGAGACCATTTATTTCTTGGCTGGAGAAGGTGAAAGCATATGTAGTGATTTAAGATTAACACGCTGTTGTAGAGACAGCTTAACTATGTCTAAACCTGGTTTAGCTTAAATCAAATGGGTAGTTGTTTGAGTTCACACACACAATGCTTGTGTTGTTTTCATTAACTCTGTTTGGAAATCACTCTAGCTAAATCAGGGCATCCCCTGGTGTGATATAATGAGGTCTCTCCTCAGATGAGCAACAGTGATATAAAGAAGCTATACAAAAATGGTCAATGCAGCATAAAACTGTCTGTAAACACGCCTTAAGGCACAGCAGATTAAGATGGCCTGCTCAGGGATTTGCACTGGTTTAATTAATTTGTTTTTTTTAATTGAATTCCATTAAATTACATAAAGTTTTTATTTTAGACAAAGCCTCGGGTCCTGATCTTCCATTTGGACCTGTCAGTAGCACTGGCTGTACTGCTTTTGGTGAACGCTTCATTTGCAGCAATGCAGCGTTGGTCATCACCAGACTATTAGTGGGTATGACCCAATTCACCAGATGGCTTCCCTGAAAAGCAATTTTGGGGGCTGATGTTGAGGTGTTCTCCTATTTATGGTCTCTGAGATCACTAACTACAACAGAACTCAGTTCAAGTTCACTTTGAATCATCTGTCTAAAGCAATGTGAACTGATAGCTCCTTGGCTAAGCAGAAAGGTTTTTCTCCTCCTCTGCTCTGAGAGTCATGTGCCCTGTGCTCCCTGCAGAAATGCCATTTCTTGTAGGGTTCACATAGCAGCTTGTAGTTTTGAGGTTGTGGCTGCTCCAAGACCAAGGAAAATTAGAGGGAAAGCGAGAGAAAGCGAGAGGAGCATGTTGACTGAAGTCAGGAAACATAGCTTTGTCCATGCCCCTTCTGGAGACTGTGTAGTCAGGTGGCTGTTCCTTGCCAGAGCAAAAGCTGTGGGCTATGCTGGCTTCTCCTCAGACATGAGATGATGCTGTAGTCTGAACTGGAAGAGCCATAAAAGGGAGGGTTTTTTAGAAACTAACGTGAAGATCTGGTACGAAGAGAAAAATCTCATGTCCCGACTCACTGAGTCACTGTGTTTCCACAGCTCTGCTCGTGCCGTGGTAAAAAAAAAAAATTAAAAAATCCGCAAATAAACCCCTAGAAGTTTTGGACGACAGGGTTAGCCACTGTAGCTGGGACGGTTGTGTGGTACATTACACAGCAGTGATTTCTGCATTGCTGCGTTGCTGCAGCGGCCCCTGCAGCCGGGCAGGTCTCCCGGGTGGGCTCCCTGCGGGTGTCTCCGGGCACGGAGTGGGTCCGGCTGCGGTCCTGCGTTGTTCCGGCCGCTCAGCGGCC